>NW_005871326.1:30356-75226 GCF_000147115.1 Myotis lucifugus | reverse complement strand
CCTTTCGCCTCCCTGCATTGTGCCTACATATGCAAATTAACCACCATCTTTGTTGGCGGTTAACCGCCATCTTAGTTGGCAGTTAATTTGCATATTGCCCTGATTAGCCAATGAAAAGGGTAGCGGTCGTACGCTAATTACCATGTTTCTCTTTTATTAGACTAGATGCTCCAAGTCACTAATCATCGAAGAGATGCAAATTAAAACGACAATGAGGTACCATCTCACACCTGTCAGAATGGCTACCATCAACAAATCAACAAACAACAAGTACTGGCGAGGATGTGGAGAAAAGGGAACCCTTGTACACTGTTGATGGGAATGCAGACTGGTGCAGCCACCAAAGAAAACAGTATGGAGTTTCCTCAAAAAATTAAAATGGAACTGCCATTTGACCCTGTAATCACACGTCTAGGAATATGATCTAAGAAGCCTGAAACACCAATCAGAACGAATACATGCACCCCTATGTGCATAGCAGTGCTATTTATAATAGCTAAGATCTGGAAACAGCAGCCCAAGTGCCCATCCGTAGATGAGTGGATAAAAACAGTCCCGGACACTGTTCTGCATGTGGTACATTTACACCATGGAACACTACACTATGCAGCTGTGAAAAAGGACTTCCTACCCTTTGAGACAGCTAAACAGAGTAAGCCAGTCAGAGAAAGAAAAGTATCATATGATCTCCCTTATATTTGGAATCTAACAAACAAAATAAACTCATGAACAAAATAGAGCCAGAGACATAGAAGCATGGAACCAATGTCCATGTATAACTCATGGACACAGACAATCGTGCAGTTACGGGTGGGGGGGGGGAGTTTTGGGGGAAGAAAAGGGATATCTGTAATACTTTCAACATTTTTTAAAAAGATGAAGGATGGAGAAGAGGATGATGAGCCACTGCATTAATGAGTCTTGGATACTGTTCTGCATTGGTAATTCCTACTGCGTGAGATAACAAATGCCCTTACTGTCTAAGCCAGCTGGAGTCAGGGCTGCTGCCCTTTGCATCTGAAAGCGTCCTAACTGGTGCCATTTTCCAGGGAGATCACCACGGGTAAACAAACTCCTACCCGTGGTTCAAATCCAGCCACCACCTGTTTTTGTCAGCTGCTCTCATACATTCATACATTTAGGTGCTGTTTGTGGCTACTTTCGTGCTAAGATGGCATCCTTGTTTGCGGCAGAGACTATATGGCCCACAAAGCCCTAAACATTTACCATCTGACCCTTTCAGAAAATGTTTGTAGACCCCGAGACAGGCTATTCACATAAGGAAGAACCTGCCATGTTTGCAAATTTCCATGTTTTGAGCTCCTTTGTGCCTCCTTTTAGCATTTTAACATTTACATTAAAGAATGGGGGGGGGGGGATTTCCCCGTAGGGTGTAAAATGAAGTCAGAAACTCGTTCATTCAGTGGAGTCACATGACACCGTGTCTCCATGTGCGAGGCACGCCAGGCTCTGTTGGTAGTGCTGGGATACAGCAGGAAGGACACGGACAGAATCCCAGTCCTGGAGCCTTCTGATGGACAAAGCGCTCATCTGCATATCCGATGCCACCACTGCAGGACCAATTAAGTCCCCGGGGAAGTGAAGAGAAGGAGCAGGGCTCCCCCACTTCTCACCCCGCTCCCAGCTGTGCCCACACAGACACACCCCACTTTTGGCCCCTGTGACTTAAGTGAGCCGCTCCACTTTGGGGTCTGGGGTGCTCAGAGAGAGGAAGAGGGCTGGGAACAGCGGGGTGACCGAGAGCTGCTCAGCATCCTTGTCAATATGGCACGAAAACAGTAAAATGCCTTTTGGTTCTTGTGGTCCTGAAATTCCCATTTCCTTGTGACAGTGATCACCAAGTGAGTTCTCGCCCAGGGACAGGAGCCCCTCACTGTTTTTGAGACGTGGATGTTGGCTGACTCCAGCACTGCGTGTCAGGCGACCAGGGGCTTCAGCCCCACTAAGGTCCTGGGAGCAGGGCTTTCACAAATTCAGTCTAGTGGCTGCAGAGGGCCCAAGGGACTTCTTGCCAGCTCCTTCACCAAGAGCCCGTTCCCAGGATGACTAAGCCTGAGCTATCGATATTCAAAAAGGACGATCCATGGTTTTAATGTAAAACTATTCCTGAAAGACACAGTGTTACCGCCGTTAGCTACTTACTGATGGGAACAGAAGCCAAGGATGTCAGACACTGTTGAGCATATTCGGCTGGGAAGCAGGGGCCCGTTTGCCCCACCAGGAAGCTACGGCTTCACACCCCAAGAAATTGCAGCATTGTCCCTCCAAGGGCGTCAACACCCTTCTCTTCCCCACTCCAGGACCCGATTGTGTGTGGAGCAGGGGGAGATATGGACATGCTTGGTAAAGTCAAAATGGTGCAGAGGAGGTGCCTGACCCCAGAGGCCTGTCAGTCTAACCGGGGAAAGCCATTGTCAGGCCCAGCAGAAACCCTTGAAACCTTGGGAAGCTAATTGGTTATTTTGAACAAGCTCCTGGTTATAATCCCAGGAGACAAAGAGCTCTCTCTCTCTCTCTCTCTCTCTCTCTCTCTCTCTCTCTCTCTCTCTCTGTCAGATTGATTCAGCAGGTGCAGCAGGCTTGGGCAGGGCTGAACTTCCTAGTCCTGCCATAGAGACACGGCCTCAGAACGGCCGAAGGCAACCATTGACATGGAGGCAAATTCCTGGTCCCTATAGGGCTGCAGATGAGCCAGGGGCCACCCCAGTGATACAAATCCTGTCACTCATATTCTTTCTCATGAACTGAGATGCTGCTATGCAATGAACTATCTTCCCCAAGGGGCTCCCCTAAGATTCCCACCTGCAAACGAGATTAAAAACCCCAAGACAAAGGGCCAGTGCATGCGCTCTCCCGCTGGGGAGCATGTCCACACCTTCCCCTTCCCCGTCCTCTCTCCCACAGGCATGCATCTCCTAAACGCTAAGGATCTCTACTCTATTTCCCATCCCAGTGTTCACAGAGGACAGCACAGGAGCGCTAGCTAGCCTTGAGGACAAATAAATTATTCCCCATTTCGTGCTTGAGATTCTGGATAATTCTGTACTATCAAAAATAAATCATGCCACTTACCTGGCCACTCAACCTTTTTTTTGCCTTCAAATATTCTCCTTTGTCTCTGACTATTATCGCCTCTTTACCTTGAATACTTTTCTTTTTCAGTCTTATTTCTTCTCTCTCCGAGTTTATTTTTGTATAAGTCTCATTGATGTAAATAGCGGCGATGGCTTTTTTTCCCATCGCGTGGTTGAGTAACACAACAAGCTTTTCATGCTTCTTCGCCAGCTCCTTTTGCTGTTCACTAGGAGAGAAAAAAACATTCTCATGGCATGAAAAGTATGGCTTTTGGGAAAGGAACTTAAAGTCTATTTGGTGAAATCAACCACCATAAAGGGGGAAATTGTAAGGCATACTGATTTTAGAACTGTATTTGTAATCGCCTAAACTTGGTTGAGATGAGGGCAGATGGATAACACAAGTGTTAACCTTGTAACTATTTACCAAGTAAGAATATCATGTGGTCCTGCCTCACCACACCCATCCCCACAGAGCAGGTAGTGTCTGGCCCATTTGAAATGAATAAAACTAAAGAAAAAAAAGACCGTACCCTTTTATGTAATGATGTTTACTTTGAATTTATATTAGTTCACACAAACACTCCATCCATGCTTTTGTTCTGGCCCTCCGGTCCAGTTTAAGAACCCATTGTGGCCCTCGAGTCAAAAAGTTTGCCCACCCCTGGTCTATGGGATGTTTTGGGTTAAAATATGCAATGACTCAAAAAACAGTTTGGAGCAAGTAAATAAAACCTGGCCAAATGGTTTGCTATGTAGCACTGCTGTTATGTACCTTATCATCCTGAGATCTGTAGCTAAATCAAAGAAATATATACATCCCGCCACCCCACCGGCCACCTTCTGATGCCAGGGCCTGCAGGGAGGACCCGGGAGAAAGCTCGCCTCCCTCCGATGGACAGGAGTTAGGCGAGGAGAGGGTCCATCTTCATTGTTCAGGGGATGCTTGAAACCTAATGTGAACCCTCTTATCTCCCACCGGCTGCAGCCAAATCTGAGTTCAAAAGTAGACAATACCTTCACCGGTCAGTTGGTCACATTCACTGGAGGAAGACCTTGAGGCTGCTAGAAACATCTCCGCCAGGGCTAACCATAAAAGGTGTAGGAAGAATAACTGCCACAGTGTCTGAGACAGGCCAGTAAGCCAGGGCAAGTGGAACAGGGAAACTGAGGCAGAGAGCTGAACAAACTGGCCGAGGAATTTACAGCCAGACACAGCAGGTCGCCTCCCTGGAGATGACATCTAGGCCTCAGTTGTATTTCAGCTCCAGGCCCAGAAAAGCGGCACAACCGGGTGGGTGATGCCAGGGCCTGCTGCAGTGACTGACCCCTGCCCTGCCAGTAAAGACCGTGACCCTGG
This sequence comes from Myotis lucifugus, assembly GCF_000147115.1. NCBI lineage: Eukaryota > Metazoa > Chordata > Mammalia > Chiroptera > Vespertilionidae > Myotis > Myotis lucifugus. The sequence goes on along the minus strand of NW_005871326.1, from coordinate 70,771 downwards.
AAGAGCACTCCTGAAAACTGATGAATTTTCTGTGGAAACGACGCCCTGAGACCTCCCCTAAGATTCCTGCCTGCAAAAGAGAGATAAAAACCCTCAAGACAAAGGACCCAGCACTGTGCTCTCCTTCTGGGAACATGTCCACGCCTTCCCCTTCCTCTTCTTTCCCCACAAGCATGCATCTCCTAAACCCTAAGGAACCACGTGAGGCTTGCAATTAGCACCCCTTTGGTGCTAATGGGCAGTGGCAGCTCTCACCTGGGCTAGCCTAACCCTCTGAACCTGTCTGCAAGGCCCCCTTTCCTCTGACTTCCCAGTGAGCCAAAGCAGCCCAGTGGAGGCTCTCCTGTTGCTGCTTCTATGCTAAGCCCTTACTTCACTGTCCCCAGCTTTTGTTGTTGTTGTTGTTTTTTGTTCCCAGCTTTGATAAACGTACCCTCATAGTCACCTGGACTTGTGCTGTGAAATCTTTCCTGCACAAAGTCAGAAACCCACACACTACCGGCCAGCCCTAGGCAGACCCCCTCAGGGCCAGGTCCCTGTCTGATAACATTTCTATATTTTCCTTTTTAAAAAGCTCCTGCAATGTACACACTGTTTTTCCAGTCCCCAGGGCTAAACATTTTAGTTCAGGTGGTTGTGTGCAAAGGTTCAGGAAAATGGAAACGGATTGTTGGTCAGTTCGATTTCCAGAGGTCAACTCCACCACGTAAATTCAATAAACAGAAGCCCAGGCTAGAGGGAGTCAAATCCTGGGTGCTTTGTGGTCTAGTAGAGGAAGCCTTCTAGGAATGAATCGACCTAGGGATCGAGTAGCCTCAGGGAGACAGAGCGAAACAAGTCAAATGAAAAACCCTAACTGGGAGCACTGGGGCGGGCTGAGAAGCGGGCCCTCAGAAACCGGAGGGGACGTGCAGCCTGAGGAAAGCACGCCAAAGAGCTTGCAGGGATCCAGCTTGCGAGAACTGTCCAGGAGAGGGCCACCTTCTTTGAAAAACGGGCACAACGCACAATTGTAGCTTGATGATACCATATCATCAAGCCCCCACGGTATGTTTGTAATTTGCCTTACCATAAGGATGTCTCTACAGCAGTGATTCCCAAAATGTGGTCAGGACCTCCCAGCAGCGGCAACATTACCTGGGAACTTGTCAGAAATTCCAGTTCTCACCCTCACCTCCACCAAGTCAGAAGTTCAGCGGGTGGATGTCCCCAGCAATTTGCATTTTCACAAGAACCCCAGGAGATTCTGGTGCACCATGAAGTCTGAGAGTCACTGGTCTGTAGGGAGGTGATGGTGCTGGCCAGCTGATACGAGTATTGCAGCTTGGAAATGGACAGTCTAGTGTACTCGGCAGTGTCCGGCACTTGTGGCTGGCACGCGTCACATACAAGTCTGCACTGGGAAGCCCCAACAGGGGTTGGAGAATGAGTATTTCTCAAACTTATGTGATGATGAACTTTCTTTTTCATGGAGCATCTCCCGGAACAGGTGTTCTGAGAGCCTATTTCTGGAGGAGTCTCTGGGTCTTGAGGTCTCCACCTTATTCCTTGTGCTTTGAAATCGTGTGCACCAAGCAATCCTCTGATTATTTTAGCTTCCCAAGAGGATTTTCCTGCTACGATGAGGGCTCTTTGAAAACTTCTCATTTTGACAAACTGACCTTCTAGTATTTACAATTCGCCTTGCAAATTTGCTCACAGAACTGAGTTGCTCTTCAGAGGTTTAGTTTTGCTTTTTTCCCCCCAGAATATCTCTCTTCCTCCATGAGATGGGTAAATCAAGACTTGTAATCCCCATTTAACAGATGGAGAAAATGGGACCCCCAGGGGTGAAGTGCTAGCAACACAGCCAGGAATAAAGGAAAGAGACTAACAGGTGTCAGATCCTCTCTTGGGAACATAATCCAGTCTTAGATTATGACTGACTATCATCAAGGAACTAAACTAGCTACCATCTATCTGGCTTGATGCTATATTACACCCAGCAAGCTTTCTTCCTTTGGTGGGTGAAGTTTGTAAATTTAATTTTACTAAAATGGAAACCATGTGCCTCTGTCTGTGGAGGCAGTGTGCAAAGCACTGTGGGATTTACACACAGCAGCTGCTTCTCAGAAGCTGGGTCAGAGGACAAAGCCCTTAGGACAGGGGTGGGCAACCCCTGGCACGCGTGCCAAATATGGCACACCAGTAACTTTTGCTGGCACGCGAAACCCTCTCTTACAATCTTCCATTTACAATTTTTGTGAACATTTGAATGACTTAAATGTTAAATTACAAGGAACTGGCAAGACACTTGATGTTATCTTTGGTTACATAAAGGCTTTTGAAAAGAAACTGGAAGTCATTAAGAGGGATGTGGATGGTGAGAGATTTTGATATTTCCCAAACCTCAAGAGGCACATCAAAGACCTCCCAAAAGATGACAGAACAGACTGTCAAAGCCTTCAAAAGCTGTTTTTAAACATCATCAAGTCAACTATTGAGCAGTTCTTCTCAAGATTTGCGAAATTCAGAGAACTGGAAGAGACAGCAAAATTCACGAGGTTTCCAGACAGCATGAAACTGGAGGAACTAAACTTACAAATATTTTCATGGATAGACATGGCTGACTTTGAAATGCAGTTGATTGAATTTCAGAGTAGCTCAATTTGGAAGCAGAAATTTATTGACTTTAGAGTTGACTTAGAAAACATTGAAAAAAAGTGATTAGAGACAGGAGTACCAGAGAGAAGTGTCGAAAACGAACTATTGAGGACTTGGAATGCCATTCCAGAGAATTTTTTCTGTTTAAAAAACTTTGCAACAGTGTTACTCTCCATGTTTTCATCCACATACACTTGTGAATCTTTGTTCTCAGTGATGAATTTTGTTAAGTCTTGTAATAGTAGCCTGACGGATGAAAGTAGTAGCTCGTGCATATCTCTGAAGGTCACGAAATATAAACCTGATGTAAAATCTCTGTCATCAGTGATGCAGCAGCAAAAGTCCCACTGATAATATCAAACGAAGTCATAAAGTTTTCTGTCGGACTATCAGTGTACATGTATACATTAAAAAATAAATGTACTTTTCATCATCATATACTGTTTTTGTCGCTCGAATGAATTTTATTATTTCTTCAAGGTTCTTCACATACATACACCTAAGGAGATATCAAGTAGGCGTAACATGTTCTCAAAAAATTAGGGTTGGCACGCAGAAGAATTTTGAGTCAGAGATTTTGCTGGTTTTGGCACGCGCTCACTAAAAGGTTGCCCACCCCTGCCTTAGGACATTTTTCCCGCTCCGGCCCCAGACCTCAACTCCCTCTGGTATTGAACAGAAGAGAAATACCTACCCCAGATCATTATTAGTATCTTTCAAATCAACCATTTTCTTCTTCAGAAACTCTATTTCCTTATTTAACCTTGCAACTTCCATCCGTAATTGTTTTATCTCAAGAAGGTTTAATTTGCGAGCAGCAATGACAAATTCTTAAAAGTAAGTGGAAATATTTACTGTTATTTGAGAAACAGCACAATTGTAGACACTAACTTTTCAAATCATGGACAAATTGCCTTTCTTTGAAATATTCTTTAAATTGTGTTTCTGTATCACAGCACCTCTTCTTTACCCCTTTGGACCCTCTCAATCTTATCTATCAATTATTTCTCTTATTATTTCAGTTGCTGCTATGGTGACCAGCTTTCTATGGGCTCTGAGCAACTTGAGACTGGTGCATCTGACAGCCCCTGATGCCTGCTTTTTCCATCCACTCCTCACCTTCTGCTTGGCACTTCCCTGTTGCCTTTATCATGGGACTTTTTTTAATTTTAAAATATGCCTTTATTTGAGAGAGAGAGGAAGAGACAGAAATATTAACGAGAGAGAAACATAGGCGGGCTGCCTCCTGCATGGGGATTGAGCCCGAAACCTGGGTATGTGTCCTGACTGAGAACTTCTTTAGATACCCACAGCCATGCATGTGGAATGCAAAGCGCAGAAGTGGGGCAAAACATTGGACCAGAGATCAACCGGAGCCTACTAGTACCTGGATGGTCCTGAGAAGAGGTAACTGTCTTAGGGGCATGTTCTCCTACTTCAATAGTTGCATTTGACAACAGTCAACATCATATTGTACGGCATATTAGCTCTCCCTTCTCCCCACTTTGGTCTCTGTACCCTTCTCTCCTCCTTCTTGAATTGTACTGCCTAATAAAACATAGTGCAAAAGCCATTGCCTCTGATTCTGTTGTCTAGGGAACTCAGTGTGTTAAAAACATACATTAATTATTCACCAGTAAATAACAAATCAGTGTAATCACGTGAGACTTCAGAAGACTATCTCAGTGCATGACAGACAGATGGTAACAATGCATGAATTTTGAATACGGCTGTTTAGCAAAGTCCCGGATGACCCATTTCTACACATACAATTTCCTAGAAATGAACTGCTATCTTCCCTGAGAGAGCTGGGTTATTTTTTCTAGGCTACTAGTTCAATTGTCCATTGTAGCAGGACTTCTCAAACTCTCTGTCTCAAATCTGCACATGCAACACCTGGGGATCTTGTTGAAATATAGGTTCTAATACAGCAGGTATGGGATGAGCATAGAGACTGCATTTTGTAACAGGCTCTCAGGTGATGCTGATGGTGCAGATCCAAGAACCATCTTTTGAGTAGCAAAGCTTGATTCATAAGGCCAATTAAAGTTACGTGGTTAAGTAGTCAGCATGTATCAAGGACCTTATAGGCTCATATGGTATTTTTTTTCTTCTAAAATATTTTTTTCCTGATTATAAAAGTAACTCAACCTAGAAATAAAAAAAAGCAACCGAAGAAAATAAAACAAAAACACTCTTAATTATGCCTTTGGTGAGGATTTCTTCCAAGGATGATTCTTCTCTGCATGTATAGTTGGTTTTAGTTTCCCTGCCAACTTAGACTAACATTGTGCATATTGTTTTATAACCAACTGTATCACTCAGGGTCCAATTAGGTCATAGGAATCTTATATAAGTTGATATAAAATTATTGATTATAACAGGATTAGAGAAATGAGGGAATGAATAGTAAGAAAGTAAAGAGAACTCTTAAGAATTTAGGAGCAGCAGGCATAAGGAACAGCCACCATGCCCAGGGCTGAGACAGAGTGCCCTCGGAGAAGCAGCACCTCACACATGAGATCCAGACCTCATTGGAGGTGGCTGTGGCTCATTGCATGGCTCAAAGATGTTCATTAAATACTGGGCTGGCAATCTGGCTTCTGAGGTGTTGGGGGAATCTGTCCAAGGGAGGTGCCATACTTTAGAACTCACTGAAAACCACCCAAGGGTGCTGGGGAAGCTGTGCATTAATTACAATAGCCATTGGTGACTGGATGGATAAATATTATACATTCACACACACTCCCTTATTTCCTCAGGAATACTGTTCAATCTTAAAAAGGAAGGAATTCTGACACATGCTACAACATGGATGAACCTTTAAGGCATTATGCAAGTGAAATAAAACAGTCACACAAGGACAAATATTGTGTGATTCCACTTATATGAGGTACATATAGTACCCAAACTCATAGAAAACTGGTGATTTAGGCCAGTCAAGCTGCCTAATTTAGTTGGATAAATATCAATTTGGAATGGGCTGATCTATAGATCTTTAGTCTATTTATAAACTAAATTATATAAATATATATATACCCAGTGCACAAAATTCATGCACTGGGGGGCGGGGGATGTCCCTCAGCCTAGCCTGCACCCTCTCCAACCTGGGAGCCCTTGGGGAATCGGGTCTAAACTGGCAGTCGGACATCCCTCACAATCTGGGACTGCTGGCTCCCAACCGCTCGCCTGCCTGTCTGATTGTCCCTAACTGCTTCTGCCTGCCAGCCTGATCACCCCCTAACCACTCCCCTGCCAGCCTGATTGATGCCTAACTGCTCCCCTGCTGGTCCGGTCGCCCCCAACTGCCCTACCCTGCCGGCCTGGTCACCCCTAACTGCCCTCCTCTGCTGGCCTGGTCGCTCCATGCAGGCCATCTTGTGATGACATGGGTGGGGCCATCTTTTTTTAAAAATATATTTTATTGATTTTTTACAGAGAGGAAGGGAGAGGAATAGAGAGTTAGAAACATCAATGAGAGAGAAACATCGATCAGCTGCCTCCTACACATCTCCTACTGGGGATGTGCCCGCAACCAAGGTACATGCCCTTGACCGGAATCAAACCTGGGAACTTTCAGTCCACAGGCCGATGCTCTATCCACTGAGCCAAACCAGTTAGGGCAGGGGGGTGGCCATCTTGGGATGCCATGGGGGCAGCCATCTTGTGCAAGAGTGTGACAGTCAATTTGCATATTACCTCTTTATTATATAGGATATGATTTCCACTTAAAATGCCACTATATTTGTGTCTCACTGTGTTTGTGTCATGTACTCTTCTAGCTTATTTTGAGATGAAATACCTAAGCTAACCTTACTTAATAATAAATTAAACTCATCTTTTTACAAGGACTTCATTCTATTTTTTTTTTAATGAAAAGTGTTTAATGTTGATATTATTGCAGGTGTCCCCCATCTCCCCCTTCTTTGACCACCTCTACCCCTCACCCCCCTGCCTTGGCCTTCATCACACTGTCGTCCACGTCCATGGAGAAAGCATATATGTTCTTTCGCTAATCCCTTCACCTTCTTTACCCAGTCACCCTCAAAATACCTTCGAGTTCTGTGTTAATGTGATCAGGAAGAGTTTCCAATAGAAAATATTGTCTACTGAGTTCCATGCTTTCAATTTCCAGAAGTTCAATTGTAGCTCTTCTCATTTCTTCCTAAAGATTTAAATTACATATTAAAATAATAAAATTTATCTCCTAAACAATGCCCTATAAATGTTTTCAAAGGTCAAAATGTAATTTTCATTAAATATCTTCTGCTGCTATTTTTATTTGGAATAGAAAGTAGGAAACATAACTACAATCAGTTTTAAGGTGTCACTGTTAATTTATTTTTTAACTTCCACTTATTTTCTCCTACTCAGAAATCATCTTTCCGTATGTGTGTTTCCTATTTGCAGTTTCAATCAATTTAAAGACTTCAACAAAAAGGGTAACATTGAGAAAGAAAACTACTTAATTAAAATTAGAAAATGCCTATAAAAATATGCTTATGTATAAAGAGAACAACAGTTCTCTTTACATACCTACAAATCCAAACAAAAAGTCAGATAAGCCTGTTATTATTGTTGTTATTATTATTAATTCATAATTTTTTGGGGAGGGGTTATCTGAAAAAGAATAAAAATCTGTTCATGGAACAATAGATGAAATCATCTTTTAAATAAATGGCTGCAATGGCTGCAATGGCTATAGGTATTTTATGACCTGAGAAGTTACTATTATTTTTATTAATAATGAAAAGCAGGTTACATAATTGTATGATCATGTTTCTTTAAAAAATAAAATTCAATACAGGCATCATCTATACTCTGAAAGTAGGAAGAACATTCATCAGGAGTTAACTGTGATTATTGTAGGGTGGTGGGATCATCGTGGTTTTTACTTTCTTCCTTTTGCTTATCTAATTTTTTTTCTGTTTTCCAGAGTAAACTTGTGTGCTTTTATAATAGCGAGAATGTGCTACTTTAAAAAATGGAAGGATTTATCTCTAAGAGATTTCACAGGTCAGATATTAAATGGAGACATACTAGATACTTTAATAAGTCACAATAAATACTTTGATCCCTTCAATCCCTAGAGAAAAACATAACTGAAAACAAAGCAGAAGAAGAGGTTTTCATGAGATCACAATGCAGTACAACATGCATAAACTCTAAAGAGTATGTATTCTACTAGTATATGCATATACTCTACATGTATTCAAATAAGTATAATTATAAGGTATAATTTTATAGTATACATACACAACTATATATAACTAGAGGCCCATGTGCACAAAAATTTGTGCACTCGGGGGGAATCCCTCAGCACGGCCCGTGCCCTCTCTCAGTCTGGAAAGCCTTGGGGGATGACCACCTGATGGCTTAGGCCCGCTTCCCGGGGGATAGGGCCTAAGCTGGCAGTCAGACATCCCTCTGGCAGCCCGGGAGCCCTTGGGGGATGTCCACTTGCCAGCGGGGAGCAGGCCTAAGCTGCAGTTGGACATCCTTAGCACTGCTGAGGAGGCAGGAGAGGCTCCTACCACCACCACTGTACTGGCAGCCGTCAGCCTGGCTTGTGGCTGAGCAGAGCTTCCCCTGTGGGAGCGCACTGACCACCAGGGGGCAGCTCCTGCATTGAGCTTCTGGCCCCTGGTGGTCAGTGTGTGTCATAGTGACCAGTCATTCCCAGTCGTTCTGCTGTTAGGGTCAATTTGCATATTACCCTTTTATTATAAGGATAGAGGCCTGGTGCATGGGTGGGGGCCGGCTGGTTTGGCCTGAAGGGTGTCCCGGATTGTAGTGGGGGGTCCCGCTGGGGTGCCTGGCCAGCCTGGGTGAGGGGCTGAGGACCGTTTTCAGACTGGCCACACCCCATTCAGGGTGAGGGTCCCCGCTGGGGTGCCTGGCCAGCCTGGGTGAGGGGCTGATGGCTGTTTGCAGGTTGGCCACAGCCCTTTCATGGTGGGGGTCCCCACTGGGGTGCCTGGCCAGCCTGGATGAGGGGCTGAGGGCCGTTTTCAGGCTGGCCACACCCCCTTCAGGGTCAGGGGTCCTGCTGGGGTGCCTGGCCATCCTGGGTGAGGGGCTGATGGCTGTTTGTAGGCTGGCATAGCCCCCAGCCACCCAAGCTCCCAGTGGAGGCTGGCTGGAAGCAGGTATCTGGGATTTATTTATCTTCTACAGTATAATTGAAACTTTGTTGCCTTGAGTGGAGGCCACAGCCGACCAGGGCAGGCGGGAAGGTTGGCTTTCTCCATCGCCAGGGCAACCAAGCCTCCTGCTTGCTCCATCTCCGTGGCTGCCAGCTGCCATCTTGGTTGGGTCAATTTGCATATAGTCGCTCTGATTGGCTGGTGGGCATGGCTTGGGGAGTATCAGAGGTGCAGTCAATATGCATATTTCTCTTTTATTAGATTAGATACTAGAGGCCTGGTGCACAGATTCATGCAGCAGTGGGGGTCCCTTGGCCTGGCCTGCAGGGATCAGGCCAAAACTGGCCCAGTGCATGAATTCATGCACTAGTGGGGTCCCTCCCTGGGCTTGGCTGCAGGGATCAGGCTGAAACCAGCTCTCCGATATCCCCCGAGTGGTCCTGGATTGCTAGAGGAAGCAGGCCAGGCCAAGGGACCCCACTGCTGCATGATCGGGGCTGGGGAGGGACTGTGGGAGGGCTCCAGGGCATGTCCGGCCCATCTCACCCAGTCCCAATCAGCTGGACCCCAGCAGCAAGCTAACCTACTGGTTGGAGCATCTGCCCCCTGGTGATCAGTGCATGTCATAGTGACTGGTCGAACGGTTGAACAAACGGTCGGACACTTAGCATAATAGGCTTTTACTACATAGGATAATTGTAAAGTAATGAGATTAACTTTTATTAGCAGTCTCTAGACCCAAACTCATTTACTTTACAGTCATATTGTTATATGTTTAGATATTTGATAGGTAATAGATTCTTATTCAATATTTTTAAATCAAACAAAGAGACCTCACTATTCTAACCCTTCTGGTGAAGCACTGTAAATGTCACCCAGGACCAAAGAGAAAAGTTTGTGACTTCAATAGAAAATTATTTAAATATTTCTTTGTGGGGTTGAGTTAACATAACCAAAAGAATTTCTGTTTATTTATTTTCACTGAACAGCAAGATCTACTTCAGGGAAATGGGTGCAAGAATTGCTTATAGAGAACTGAGTTCATTGGTACCACACATGCAATTTATTTCAGAGGTTGTCTGTCTTAACCAATACTTACATATTGGTGTCCTAAGCATTCGCCCATTTTGCTCACCCCTTAACTGAGCTCTGTTATCACCAGTATTGCTTCTGTTTAGCGGGCTTGCCCTCATCCATAGCACAAGTCTTTTTTTTTTTTTTTTTTTTTAGGGAGGGGGAAAGAGGGAGAGAGAGAACTAGAGAAACATCAGTGTGAGAGAAAAACATCAATGTGAGGGACATCAATTGATTGCGTCCCATATGCCCCAAGGGCAGAGATCAGACCTGCAACCCAGGTACCTGCCCTTGACCAGAATCAAAACCATGACCTTTCAGTCCACAGGCCGACACTCCAAACACTGAGCCAAACCGGCTAGGGCCATAGCACAGGTCTTAAGTGCTCTGCATGGAAAATCAGGCAACAGTCCACCATTGAGCAACAGTGGTTAAAATGCTTAGTAAATTAAGAGGAAAATATTTTATAAATATTTTTTTATGTATCTATTGAAATACCTTGAACAGAGTTGGTGTTAAATTAAAGTTTGATGAAGAAATAAGTGGAAGATTGGGGGAAAAAAAACTCTTATAGATAATACAATACCAATCTCCTGACAGCTATAGCAATGTCCTTAAGAAAGATGGTAGCTTCTTCGTTGCATTTAAAATAGTCACTTTGCAGTGATTGTTCTAAAAAAAAAGTAGAAAATTAAGATCTCATATTTATCTGTTCAAATCCTATTTAACCCTTTAAGATCTAGCTCAAATGTTTACTCAGCTGGAAATTATATCTTCTATCTCTGAATTTCTGTAGTGCTTTATATAAATCTATTTTGTACTTGTTATTTTCTATTCCATTCTATTCTAATTTAGGGATATATTTTATGCTCCTTGAGTCCATTTTTGCATCTCATGGTGAAAAGGTGGATGTTTATAGCATAGGCAAGAAATTCAACAAACATTTATGAAAGATATAAATATAATAAGCCTATAATGTAAGTTTATATAGGAATGTTTTCATATATGTTAGTATTTTGCCCCAAAACACACATTTAATTAACTGTATAACAATCTAAGTCAACTCTTATAAACTTATGATGATTTCTATTTCACAGGTAAGAAATCTAAAACTTTGAGGTCATGTCTTTTGTTCAAGGTCACAGAGCCCATCACTGATAGAGTCTGGATTCAAATGTAAGTGGTGTGACTACAGGGTCCATGCCCTAAAGAGCTCTATTTACTTTCAGAAAAGTAAATAGCAATTTCTGCCCTCACTTCCAGGGAACTTGAATACTCTTAATGAAATAAGCTCTCAAACCAAGTGAAAATCAGTTATGGAGTTTGCAAGCAAGTGTGTGTTAGAGAGGGACGGGCATTGCCTGATATTTCCTTTTCTTTCTTCTAAGGCAGTGGTTCTCAACCTTCCTAATGCCGTGACCCTTTAATACAGTTCCTCATAAAATTATTTCGTTGCTACTTCATAACTGTAATTTTGCTACTGTTATGAATCATAATGTAAATATCTGATATGCAGGATGTATTTACATTGTTACAAATTGAACATAATTAAAGCATAGTGATTAACCACAAAAACAATATGTAATTATATGTGTTCTCCGATGGTCTTAGGCGACCCCTGTGAAAGGGTCGTTCGACCCCCAAAGGGGTCTCGACCCACAGGTTGAGAACCGCTGTTCATAGGAATGAATGAACCCAAGAGCTTGATCCCATTTGCAAAGGAGTTGGAGAGCTACTACATATTTTATAACTCACACTAAGGACAAGAGGCTCAATTAAGTTTTTCTTCCTAAGAAACTTTCTGAAGGTTCAAAAATTAGCAGGAAAAATATTTGTGAGTGAATGGGTATACTGATCTAGACGACCTAGGACAAACATGAAAATACTCCTCCAAAACTTGTAAGAATTGTGAAGTTAAATTCGTTCATCTAAGAAGGATAAAAGAAACTATCCCAAACTGAGTAACATTATGATAGATATCAGTAAAGTTATCTGGAAACAATGAGATTATTAGAGTAAAGCAAGGAGATGCTTTGTTGTTTGGTGTAAATGGTTTATGAGCTGAACAAGACACCCTTCCTTGGACTGTCGCACCTTAAGCTTATGTAACTTGATTACAGGTTTAGCTTCTTAAATGAAGAAGTATTTTAACCTGGCCTCACCCAAGGTTATTATCTGTTTCACCTCCTTAACACCCTTCTCTAATATTCCTTGCCTAATATGACAAGAGCTTCTTAAACACTCCTGTCGTATTAGGCAAGAAGATGCTTTCTTGTTTGCCTGTTAAATTTTCCAGTTTGCCATGGCACAATGTTGGAGGAAATTAACTTGTGAAGGAAAGTCACCAAGGGAAAAGGGAAAACTGAATGCACAATCTAATGCAGGTGGGCACTCCAGTTGCAGATAAATGGCAATGGCCTGGGAGTCCAGGATTTGTCACCAGCTACTGGTGTGAGTTGGGCCAAGCCACTCCAGTGGCACGACAGCACGAGGGCTGAGCCCTGGGTCCCACCCTGGCCCCTCTCTCTAACCCTAGGACTGGAGAAGCCTCTGCTCAAGCCCGGGATGCACTGAAGGTTCCTGCTGAGCTGAGCGCCCCCTCTCCGAGGACTCCCTCCCAGCGCCCGCGGGCCTCTCACCCACAATAAAGAGCTGCTCCAGCGCTGCGGTCGCGACTACGGAGCCCAGAGTGGAGGGGAAGGTGCTAAAATCCAGGGAGGGGCCCGTGGAGACGGCGACCTGCTTCAGCTTTTCGCCGAACCCCAGCTCCGGAGACCAGGAGTGTAGCGCCATCTTGCTGCTCCTGCGCCGCCCACTTGACCAGAGGCAAGGACGCCCGCCCGTTGCCACGGGCAACAAGGTCGCCCACGCAGGCGCACCAGCTGTGGCCCGCCCGGCGGAGTCTCTAGCTACATTCACAATAATTAAGCTGTACCGGAAGGAACCCCTCTGGAGCGGTCCTTCTCTCCAAGTCATTTCTTTAGTGCAGCCCTCGCACCTGTCTCGTGGACCTTGGGCATCAATAAGGATCGTCTTTGAGCGCGGCTCTGTGCCAGGCACTCCTGGAGGAGCTTAATTTTCACAGTGACTTTGTGAGGCAGGTTCTTTCACACACGTGCTAATTTTAGATGAGCCTAGGAGGTAGTTGCACACCTGCAAGGTATTTTGTGGTTTCACAAAACGTCCATTTTGTAACTGCTCCCATGACTTACTTAGTCTTTGTCATAACGCTCCAGGGAGATGATGATGGTTATCCCATTTTTCAGAACATCTTACTGAGGTGAGAGATGCAGTAACCTTGGGGGTAACCTCTGGCCCGGCCCTGAGGATTGGACAATGCAGGGCAGTTTCCCACCCGGGTCTGCCAGAGCTGCCCTGTGACTGTGCAACCAGGGCAGGGAGTGGGGCTGGGGTGAGGAGTGCTCGGGGCTGGACAGCCAGGCACTGGGGCGCGCCTGCAGAGTATGGGGTGCAGGAGCCCAGCCTGAAATGGAGGCTGTGAATTTACCCGTTGGGCCTTGAATTCTGAATTCAGGAGTTTGGGTTTTACTGCTGCAGGCAATGCTGCTCTGAATAGGAAGATGAGAACAGATTAAGGGGCTCCCTGCTGGCAGCTGCTTGGTAAACAGTTTATTTCTGCCTCAGGTAACATTACGGTAGAACAGAATATCCTTATCAATTACAGGCATTATGATTTTTTTCAAGGAACCATCTTGCAGAGTAATCAGAAATTAAACTGGGCCTGAAACAACCAAGCCATATTTGGCATAAATGTCTTACTCATTTTTGTTATTAAGTGGCATCCTAAAAAGGTAGCAGTGATCATTGTTAATGCTCACTTAGTATTTTTACAGACATTTCAAACACTCATGATCTTAAAGTAGCAATATTCTTATTTTTAATTTATTTAGTTCTTATTTTTACAAAATGTTTTAGATGATTCAACTGAAGATGATTCAGTAAAGATCACTGGTGTATTAAGCCCTCCATTTGATTTAAAAATCTTTGCCTTTGCCCAGGCAGCATGGCTCAGGGGTGGAGCGTAGACCTATGAACAAGGAGGTCACGGTTCCATTCCGGGGTAGCCAGGTTGCGGGTTCCATCCCCAGTGTGGGGCCTGCAGGAGGCAGCTGATCAGTGAGTCTCTGTCATCTCTCTCCCTCTCCCTTCCTCTCTGAAATCAATAAAAATATATATTTAAAATTTTTTGCCTTCTTCTTTGCTTTTTGTCTAGCTAAGGTTTTGTCATTTTTTAAAAAATCAACTCAGTTTTATATATTTTCTATTGTTTTTCTATTCCTTATTTGAATTATTTTTGTTTTAATTTTTATTATTTCCTTCCTTCTGCTAACTTGGGGTTTAGCTCATTATTCTTTTCTAGTTTCTTAAGTGTACAGTTAGGCTGTTTATTTGATATATATTTTAATTTAGGCATTTATCCCTACAAACTTCCCTTAATACTACTTTTGCTATATCCTATATGTTTTGGTAATTTGTGTTTTTGTTTTCATTTGTCTTGAGGTATATCTATTTTTTTAATTTAAAAATATGTTTTTATTGATTTCAGAGAGGAAAGGAGAGGGAAAGGGAGAGATAGAAACATCAATGATGAGAGAGATTCATAGCTTGGCTGCCTCCTGCAGGCCCCCCATTGGGGATCCAGCCTGCAATCTGGGCATATGCTCTGACTGAGAACCGAACTGTGACCTTCTGGTTCATGGGTCCACCGACACTCAACCACTGAGCCACACTGGCCAGGTTTGAGGTATATTTTAAATTCCCTTTTGATTTCCTCTATGACCCAATAATTGTTCAAGAGTATTATTTATTTTCCACGTATTTGTGAATTTCCCAATTTTCTTGCTTTTACTCATTTCTGGTTTCATTCCATTGTGCTAAAAAAGTTACATGGTATAATGTCTATCTTTTCAAATTTGTTAGGACTTGTCTTGAGGCCTGACATGTGATCTGTCATAGAGACTGTTCTGTGTGTCCTTGAGAATGTGTATTCTTCTGTTGGGTGAAAAGTTCTGTATATGTCTTTCAGATACATTTGGTCTATAGGTTCACTCAAGTCCATTCTTTCTTTATTGATCTTTCTGTCTGGATGTTCTATACATTATTGAATGTGGGGTGTTGAAGTCTCTCACTATTATTGCATTGCTTTCTCTTTCTCCTTTCAGATCTGTCAATATTTATTTTATATACTTAGGTGCTCCGATATTGGGTGCGTGTATATTTACAATTGTTGTATCTTCATGTTAAATTGACCCTTTTATCATTATGTAATGACTGTCTTTGTTTCTAAAGACAATTTTTGTCTTAAAATCAACTTCACTAAAGAGTTTCATGCTTTATATTCTCACGTTTCTGTTTAGTGTCCTTTCATTTCTACTTGAAACACTCCATTTAGCATAGTAGGGAGGGACCAGAGAAAGGTAATTCTAGCAGGATTATTTTAAAAGGCTATGCCCCAGGATGAAAGCAATTAAATTTACTCATTGAAGAAAACGTGGCCAGCCAAATTAATTCTGTAATATTGCATGTATTGAACTGAAGATAAATTAGGGAAAAAATCATATTGAGGAGCTCGAGGATGATGCTTATACAAAGCACTACCTAGAGAAGCAGGTTGGAGTCTATAGGCAAATGACACTCCTGTCCGACTAGGCAAAGCTTGGTTATTCCCTGTCTAACCACCGCCATGTTGGCTAACACTAGGACACTAATAGTGGCTCCTTCACATCTCCCACCTGCTTCTCTACACTCAGAAGAAAGGGCTGAAGTTTGGGGTCTCGGAGATGCCCTATTCAAGGACAATGTGGCGATTGATAGAACTGTTCAGTAGTGAAGCAAGGCCCAGCACGTGGCCTTTCTCAAGTGCATGCGGGTAAGGGAGGAGCTGCCCCACTACTTCTCAGCAGTGATTCTAACAGTGGGAAACAAGGAGAAAGAGATCTGGGTTCCACATAGGAGGAAAAGTCTTCATGGGGGTGTAAGGGCCAGTGTGAGGCCTGGGATGGTGTTATGGGTTGAACTGTGTCTCTCCCCTGCCCCCGCCCCCGCCCCCCGCCCCCCGCCCCCCAAGAATATATGTGAAGTCCCAAACCCCAGCATCTCAGAATGTGACCTTATTTGGAAAGAGGGTATTTTACCAAGGCAATTAAGTTCAAGTGAGGTCATTAGGGTGGGCCCTAATCCGATAGACTGGTGTCCTTATAAAATGGGGAAATTGGACACAGAGGGAGGAGGATGTGAAGACACACGGGGAGAAGATGGCCATGTGCCTGAAGTGATGCCCCACATGTTGCTGGCAACCCCAAAAGCTGGAAGAGGTAGGAGGAACTCTCCCCCAGAGCTATCGGGGAGAGGATGGCCCTGCCGACACCTTGGTTTTAGACTTCCAGCTTCCAGAACTGCGAGAGAATACATTTCAGTTGTTTTAATAAGAATTTTCTACTGTTTACAGCTTTCAGAATAACCTCACTCACTGTGGGTCCCTGGGGGCTCTGTCCTTGGTCCTCTTCTTTCCTGTTCACTGGGCCCTCCCATTGTATCTATCATCTTGAATATCAACTTAACAGATGCTTCCTGTAGAAGCAGGATATTATGTGCCCTTTATTCCATTTGGTAAAATTCTATATCCATGCCTATCATTTTGTAAGGCTGGACTGTCCTCAGGAAATTTTCTTCACGACTGTTAGCAAATGCAATTCCTCATAAGATCCTCCTACTGAGAAGCTGCTTATGCAAAGAATTCTGGGCCCATAAGTATGAGGAAAATGCTGCCAATGCAGATATTGGGGAAGGTTAATTCGGCATAAAGGAGCCATTTAGAAGAAACTTCATCTTCAAGGTTGGAGACTGAAATACACACATGAAAAAAACATCCTCTTCTGTATCTAGTAACCATAAAAAATAGTAGGGACCAAACTAAGCTTATTGTCTTCCTTCCCAAACCAGCTCTTTTAGGCTTTCTATTCTCAAAAATGGTCTTGCATTCTCCTGATCAGCTAGTATTAGACGGAGGTGAGCGAGGGCGGGCATGCGAGCTGCCTAGCGTGCCTAGGAAGCACTAACTCTCAGGTTGGCCTTGGTTGAAACACCGTATCTAATCGCCAGCGCCAGTCTCATCTCTCTCCATGTAATCTCTTAGGCCAGTGATGGCGAACCTATGACATGTGTGTCAGAGGTGACACTTGAACTCATTTTTTTTGGTTGATTTTGCTTTGTTAAATACCACTTAAATATAAAAAATAAATATCAAAAATATAAATCTTTGTTTTACTATGGTTGCAAATATCAAAAAATTTCTATATGTGACACGGCACCAGAGTTAAGTTAGGGTTTTTCAAAATACTGACATGCCGAGCTCAAAAGGGTCGCCATCGCTGTCTTAGGCAGTCCTTTGTGCATAGTGGGTGCCTGGCAGGTTGGGCTGATATAAAGGATCAGGAACAGGTGGATACCTCCTTTCTATTCTCACTGTGGCTACTTTAGTAGAGGCCTAGTCATTTGACGCCTGCTTGCTGTTAGTTATGTGATAGTTGTTTCCTATAGTCTTCTAATCTCTAGTATCAGGCACCCTCCGTGTGTTTATGCGACTCTGAGATCTAAAGAACAAAGACCAGGCCCTTGGTGTTTCTTTCTAGTGTGATCTGGACCCAGCCCGTCAGCCTTAACTGACACGACCATTCCCACCCCAAGCACCTTGCAGCCCAATCCAGCTTATTACACACGGGTGTGCCATGCACTACCATGTCTTAGCACCTTAGTTCATGTTCTTTCTTTATGCTGGAATGAACCTTCTCTGTCTGGAGAAAGCCAATCAGGACCCAGCCCCAAAGCTCACCTTCTCTGTCGCTCCTATGTCATGCTGCCTTTTATTTAGTTAGCATTTCCACAGAGCCACCCCCCACCTCCCCCATTTTGGCTGTTGGCACAGTGTCCAGTTGCCCTGCGGTCTCCATAAGTGCTTATGAAACCTGCATACAGGTCAAAGGCAGCTTTTGTAACTATTCCTTTTATCTCCCTCTACTTTTATTCCTCCCACTGTTCCAACTTGCATCCACTTCTACCAGGTCATCCTTGACTTTTGACTCTAAGAGTGAAATCAAATGTGCAACTGGACTTTTGACAAAAAGTGAGCAATGGTTAGAAGACTTGTCTTGGTGATGGCAAGAATTATAGTCTCTCTTATTCACAGTCCTAGTCTCAGGACTAGGGGCTCACACGTCAGGGGCTCAATAAATAATTCCAAAAAGAGTGAGTTCGTAGCAATTTTAATTGTTTCATACCAGTGTTGTGTTGTATATTATAAGAATTTTATGGAAGGATTTATATAACTTCCAATTTTAAAAAACTACTTAAAATATCTGTGCCAACCACACAATATAATATACAGTCTTTTCCAGTTTGGGTGATTTCTATTAATAGCCCAAAGTAGCCAGATGCCAGGTTGGGGTTGGACCTTATGGTCCTGGAGACAGAAGAAAAATGAACACTTGGTCTCACCCTTCCCAACATATATGTCCTCCGGAGATTTCGTCTCTTACAACTTTTGCATTTTCTAGTAAGACCACAAAAAGAGAGGGAGAAGTTCTTACATTTAGTAACATTTATTTATGCATTCAATACCAAGTACAGAAGTGCAAATATCCAGAGTCCATCATTAAATCCATTAGGAACTACAGAGAAAGTAATACAAATTGTAATAAAGTTAACATGCTGGCACTCGTTAGTCACCAAACATGTAAATCAGCCCGTCAGTCCCACACAACAGAAGTACCGCCTGTTTGTTTTGGATTTATTCATTCATTTAATTCTTTTAAGTTATACAAAACTGATTACCATAAGTACAGCCAACTGTTTTTATTTTTACGTTGTGTGTGTTGGAAAAACACTAAGACATCGGTCTACACTTCTATATATTGTTATTAAAGGTTAATCCGACCAGCAGCCCAAGGACATAAAAGCGATTTCCGCTACTGCGTCAGGGCCCTCGGCGGGAAAGGCCTAGCCACGGGAACATGAGAAGCTACAGAAGCATTGCAGGGAGGAGGAGAAGAACACCGAAGAAGGAAGGATAACTTGGGCTCGCACCATCATGCACGTTTTTTTAGCAACACGAAATTAAAAACCACATCTAATACACTTTTCTCTAGGCTTTAGTGCTTGACACAAGGGACTCAAATATCCTAAGAGTACAGGAACAGCCTAAAAAGAGCCGTTTCAAAGTTTGTCTCTAAGATTACGGTACTGGGGGGAGAGACAATCGACTTGCCGTGACACTTAAGAAGAGAGCTGTTACCACTCCAGACATTTCTGTGTGCCCAGTCCCGGTGGGATATCAGTTTACTCAGCGTGCCTTTTAGCGCCCGGGATTTTAGCCTGGATCCTAAAAAGACAACATCAAAGGTAATAAATCACAAGTGTTATTAATAAAAGGATTTTATGACATTATGTGTTGTTGCTTTAATTAGCTTAAGTGATCGAATAGCTTCATATTTCAAAATTAATAATCTTTATGTATGAATGTCCACAAACACATTCTTTTTTCTTCTTTTTGAAGTGGTTTTTAAAAAAACATTTTACTTTTCAATTGCAGTTGACATTCAATATCATTTTGTACAGTTTCGGGTGTGCAGCATAGAGGTTAGACAATCATATACTTTATTTACAAAGTGTCCCCCTCAGTATTTCTAGTACCCACCTGGCACCATACATAGTTATTACAATATTATTGACTGTATTCCCTATGCTGTACTTTACATCCCTGTGCCTATTCCGTAATACCAATTTGTGCTTCTCAATCCCTTCACCTTTTTCACGCTGTCCCCCAACGCCCCCTCCCCTCTGCAACCATCAGTCTGTTCTCTCAGAATCTATGAGTCTGAATAACCACATTCCCTTGCAGCAATAAGAAGAATGTATAAATCAGACAATGAATGATCCAAGAAGGCCATGTTTCTTAAAGAATAACTTTTTAGGTAAACAAAGATAGTGACTTATTTCAGGATTACAGCAGCTGTGATAGAGTTAGGTGACCATTTATTACCAGTCTGAGACACTTCTGAAAGAGAAAGACAGTGCTGTTACTAACTATTCCAGGACATTAGGCATAAATGGAGATGGTCCCAGGTAACGGAACCTATGACTAATCTCAGCGTAGCCAAACTACCCAGACTGGAATGAAGAAACCTGAGTCCTAGTCCCTGCTGTGTTACCAGTCAGCTATGTGACATAAGGCCAGCTAATGAGCTTTCCTGGTCTTACAACGTCCATTTTTAAAGTGTGGGTATATCTCAAAAAAAACCCAAAACCCAAAACAGTAATTTGAAAAAATATATGCAGCACCCCTATGTTCACTGCAGCATTATTTATAATAGCCAAGATATGGAAGCAACCCAAGTGCCCATCAATAGACAAGTGTATAAAAAAGTGGTGGCCCTAGCCGGCTTGGCTCAGTGGATAGAGCGTCAGCCTGTGGACTGAAGGGTCCCAGGTTCGATTCCGGCCAAGGGCACATGCCTGGGTTGCGGGCTCAATCTCCAGTGGAGTGTGTGCAGGAGGCAACCAATCAATGATTCTCTCTCATCATTGATGTTTCTCTCTCTCTCTCTCTCCTTCTCCCTTCCTCTCTGAAACCAATAAAGAAATATATTTAAAAAAAAATAAATAAAAAAGTGGTGATACATACATATAATGGAATATTACTGGATCATAAAAAATGCAATCTTATAATTTTTGACATTATGGATGGACCTAGAAAGTATAATGGTAAGTGAAATAAGTCAGGGAAAAATAAATCCCATATGATTTCACTTATATGTGGAATCTAAAGAACAACATAAAAGAGTAAACAAAATAGAAATATTCATAGATACAGAGAACAGACTGATGGTTGCCAGAGGGGAGGGGTGCTGGGGGACTGCATGAAAAAGGTGAAGGGATTAAGACATACAAATTGGTAGTTACAAAATAGTCACAGGGATGTGAAGTACAGTATAGGGAATATAGTCATTAATATTGTAATAACTATGTACGGAGCCAGGTTGGTACTTGAAATATCAGGAGGATCACTTTGTCAAGTATATGATTATCTGACCACTATGCTGTACACCCGCAACTAATAAAAAATGATATTGAATATAGACTGTAATTGAAAAATAAAAGTAAAAAATAAAATGTGTGATTTGGTTAAGTCAAAAAAATCCTCATTCACCATCAAAACACCTGAAAGTTTTGTTTAATTGAGAGTTTTAAAATTTGTACTTATTTTCTGAAATAATACTATTGGAAAGAGCATGAATATGACTCAAGTAAGTGAATGAATGATCATAAATCAACCTATCATTTTATTATCCTTTTATTACCCCTACCTCATCCACTTATATGCCTGCTTAAGCCAGTCTCTCCTTTTTACAAGTTGCACTGTGTAACTTACTTTGCCACAATAGCATTTATGTGAGTCCTCACAAGTCCCAGATATTGGTCAACCTGTGCCTACAACAAGGAAGAAAATCATGAGCACATCCAAAGTTCAAGAGGCCAAACGTAACATGAATGTTTGACTTCACACAGAACTTACCTGGTGCTTAACATACACTACAGGTAGAGTAAACATTGAAACCACAGCTGGGATGAAAAACAAATAAGAGTATTAAAATTCTGAGAGTCATCAGTATCTATAAGCTTATAGATACATGTTCATGTAGTTATGTAATATTATAGCATTTATAATAGTCAGCATTTTAGATAAAAGAGGACAGGGCAGCTCCTGAGGAAAACAAAGGGATGCTGAGCCCTTTACAGATAGTAAATCATTATCCCAAGAACGAGGGTAGATTGTGCCTTCCTAGGATGAAAATGGATTTCTGTCCCAAACTGCCATTGTAATGTACATTAGAAGAAGAAAAAACCCTTCAGACGAAGAAATTCATTATTAATGTGTAATATACTATCTTATACTCTTTATTGAACTATGGTCAGGGAAATGTGCAGCACTCAGGGGGATCTGGTATTTGTTCCCAGGAATCTATCAATTCAAGCGAACAGCTAGCAGCCCGGGAAGCTCTATGCTCACGGAGCGTGTGAAGGAAGACGTAGCACGCTCATCTGTCCTTACCCATGAGCAGCAGGGTCAGGCCGTTGAAGAGAGCGCCAACGTAAGTCAGGAGCCACATCAGGACTGCGAACTGAAAAGTGAGATGATTATCACAGCTTCTAAAACCGTGACAGGTAAGAGTCTCATTTCATTGACTTTTTAGATTCGAATTTGAGGCAAAATATATCATGATTTCAATAGGAAATGTAGGAGCACTTAAAGCTTGTCGCAGGATTACTGAAAGAGGGTCCTGGTTACTTTTCTCAGAACCCTTTTGCTTGTTTCTGTGTGGATCCATGAGCTAAGAATGGATCTCACATTTTTAAATGCTCGAATAAAAATCAAAACAAGAATAACATTTTGCTATATATTAAAATGATATAAAATTCAATTTTCAGCATTCATAAAGTTTTATTGACTCAGTGGGCAACCTAGGGCAAGTGTTTTAGCCTCTCTGAGCCACAATACACTTCCAACATCTGTAAAATAAGGGGGTTAGCCTGCATGAGCTCCATGGGACGGTACAGCTAGAAGTTTTCTGACTCTAGAATGTAATTTGCACTTGCATTTTATTCTCCAAGATGTGGGTGCCGGAAGCCAATTCCAGCATGACAGCAGGGCTACATCTGGGAATGGCTGAAGGCATTTCCCCAAACCTGAATAGGATACATTAAATTGATTGTTTGCTGCCAGACAGCTCAGGGCATCTTAATCTACATGTTATTGCCTCCTACTGGCCAAACACCTGAACAGCCGTAGGCTAATTCCCCCAAATCTGACGATGCCTCTGTATAGGAAACCCTGACCCTTTGAAGCGTGTATCTCTGTCTTGCCTCAGGACAAATTGTGTTAATAAAAAGCATGGGGGGTCCTGAGACGAGGAGATCTTACTTTCCTTTAAACTAGGCTCCTCTGACCCCCAAATACCTTTCAAAATTATATTTTGTCTCTGGACTCCTATTTAATCTACGCACAGCCTTCTCCAGATTTCCTGAACCCTTCTTAATGCTGGAACAAGAACCCCGGCATATGGGTTTTGGTTTATTATATTATTAGAGGCCCGGTGCACAAAATTTGTGCACTGGGGTGGGGGGGGGTGGCGTCCCTCAGCCCGGCTTGTGCCCTCTTGCAGTCTGGGAGCCCTCGGGGGGATATCCAACTGATGGCTTAGGTCCGCTCTCCACAGGGACATCCTTAGTGCTGCTGTGGAGGCAGGAGAGGCTCCCGCTGCTGCGCTGGCCAGCTGTGAGCCCAGCTTCTGGCTGAGCAGCGCTCCCCCTGTGGGAGCGCACTGACCACCAGAGTGCAGCTCCTGAGTTGAGCGTCTGCCCCCTGGTGGTCAGTGCATGTCATAGCGACTGGTCATTGCGCCATTGGGCCGAAACCGGCTCTCTGACATCCCCTAAGGGGTCCCAGATTGCGAGAGGGTGCAGGCCAGGCTGAGAGACCCCACCAGTGCACAATCGGGGCCAGGGAGGGATGTGGAAGGTTGGCCAGCTGGGGAGGGACTGCGGGAGGGTTCCAGGGCGTGTCTGGCTTGTCTTGCTTAGTCCCAATCGGCTGGACCCCAACAGTAAGCTAACCTACCGGTTGAAGCCTCTGCCCCCTTGTGGTCATCTGACAATGCCTCTGTATAGGAAACCCACACATAGCAACTCATCAACCAGTCGAATGTCTGCCCCCTGGTGGTCAGTGCACGTTATAGCGAGCAGTTGAGCGGCCTTAGCATATCATTAGCATAGTATGCTTTGATTGGTTGAACGGCCAACTGTACGACTGGACACTTAGCATAATTGGCTTTTATTATACAGGATACCTTTAGGGGAAAAACACAAAACTCAAGACTGTCTAGTGAGCAGCTTAAGCAATCGTACTTTTAGGGAATCCACCAGGTCCTGGACGAGGAAGAGTCTCCTCAGTTCCTTAAGCGTGTTGTTCACGTAAAACTGCAGGCAGTCCGTGTACTTCTGAATCTGCTCCTGAGAAAGGGTGATCTCGAGCTCCAAGTAGGCCCTGCCAACAAACCATCCCCACAGAGCACTCATCAGAGGGAACCACCGAACGGCTAAGTTTTCCTTCTTTCACTCTGAGTGTGACAGCTGGGTCGTCCTGGTTGGGGACGGGGAGTGCCAGCCAGTGGGCACCAGACTCAGTGCACTGGGGGACGGGAGAATCATGGCGCCCAGTGGGGCCCTGTAACCACTTCTGTTTCCCAAAGACAGCATCATAATGTGAGCAACTGTCCAAAATCAGCTCATTTTCTGAATTCTCTCGATATCCCTGGCCCACCAGGTAAATGTGAAAGTCCTCATGTCGTCGTGGCTGAGTGGACATGAATTATCTTTTAAAATAGTTGAAATATCTGAAAATTCTAGCTGCCAATTATTGTTTGTCATCTAAAACTCTTAAGATGGCATATTTAAATTCTGGAAAGTTCTTCCAAGATTTTATCTAGAGATCTCGGAAAGCTCAAGTGAGGTGGGCCATATTAAAATGCTCACTGGTTCTATTAAGAGAGGAACCTTTATTTTGTTCATTAGATTCCACATGTAAGTGAAATCATACACAAACAAATAAAATAGAAACAGACTCAGCTATCGAAAATAGAATGACAACTGTCAGAGGGGAGAGGGTTGGGGTTCTGGGTAAAAAAGGTGAAGGGATTAAGCAAAAAACAAAAAAACAACAACACAAAACACCTCATAGACACAGACAACAGTATGATGATTACAAGAGGGAAAAGCGCATGGGGGGAGGTAGAAAAGGGTAAAGGGGGACATATGGTGACGGAAGGAGGCTTGACTTTGGATGGTGAACACACAATATAATAGATGGTGTATTATACAAGTATACACTTGAAACCTATGTAATTTTACTAACCAATGTCACTCCAATAAATTCAATACAAAAAGATAATCATGTACATAAAGATAAATACACACACCAAAAGAGAGAGAGAGAGAGAGAGAGAGAGAGAGAGAGAGAGAGAGAGAGAGGTATCTTTAGTAACTGCATTTTTCATTTGTTCAAATGGTTATATTGAACTCTTGGGTAGATAAACCAAGCTCCTCAAATATATGCAAATCAGTGCATCCTCCTGTTTGGCCATGCTCCTCACAGAGGTCCACCCTCCCTCTCTCCACCTGCCTCTGCACTAAGACAGGCCATGTTGTCTACCCAGAGGATAGCCCTAGAGCACTTCCAGTGCCTACCTAACTCTGGGAATAGGGGTGAAGAGGAAAGCAGCATTTGGCTTGAGTTTATGGAAATATTATGGGTTTTCTTCCATTTGGGAAAAAATAATACTGGTTTGTCTAGATAGTATGTTTTGATTCGAAATGTACTCTGAGTCAGATATTTCTTTAACTGATAAAAACAGAGGAAAATCCTGCATTTTAAAATGGTCTCCTAAAGGACAAAAAAGTAGTTGAGCAAATTGTAGTTAGAGTCTTGGTCCTATACTGGGTATTGGGAGAAATAAACCAAATGAAAGATAAGTTCCCCTTGTAACTTGACTGTCTTGGGGGCCAAGAAAGCAGGAGAAACCAGCTCCTCCTGAATGGCTGAGAGCAAAGGTGGGGGCAGGGCGAGACTCTAAGTGTGTAGTCTCTGGTCCCATGACACTCCACTTCACTCTTCACACCTTTGGGATGGGAACTTGTGTAGCCAAATTATAGCCCCAGAGACACTTTAACTCTGCATTAGAAGAGGCCACATGCATCCCAAGAACAAGAATGCTCAGCCTGTAACTGGGTTTGACACTGAAGCCAGGAGCCAAAGGCTGGGAAGGGACATCTGATGCACAGCCTTTTCCCTTTTGTCAACAGGCCCCATAACACAGTCATCCTTCTCCCTTTTAGAGCCTGGCGCACCGAGGCCTTGATTCAGCTGTCCAGTGGGTGAGCCCGGTAGGGCGAGGCATCCCGGTGAATTACTGGGGCTGGCTGAGAAACCAATTTGGCAGCACCCACCTGTGTCATCCACGAGGCAGAACTGTCCCTGCTTACAGGAGGTGAGGGCACCTGCTGCGGAGCCTGCGCTCTGGGGCCAGCACCAGGCCAGGGGTGACTGACAGTCAGAGCTAAAAGTGCCCGAGCTCACAATCTAGAATCAGGAGATAAATTGGGGTGCGGGTGGGTGGCATGTAGCCGGCAGTGCTAATACCTCCCTTCACTACATTTCCTATATTCTCCAAGTATATTGTCTTTAAAAAAATAATTTGTTCTTGCCGAAACCAGTTTGGCTCAGTGGATAGAGCGTCGGCCTGTGGACTGAAAGGTCCCGGGTTCGATTCCGGTCAGGGGCACGTACCTGGGTTGGGGGCATATCTCCAGTGGGAGATGTGCAGGAGGCAGCTGATCGATGTTTCTCTCTCATCGATGTTTCTAACTCTCTATCTCTCTCCCTTCCTCTCTGTAAAAAACCAATAAAATATATTTTAAAAAAAATAAAAAAAATAATTTGTTCTTCAATATGCATTCCAGTTAGATCTCCCTGGTATAAGAATGCAGATGAGGGAACATTATAAGACTGTTCATGACCCTTGCACCCCTCAGAAGATCGGCCCTTTGGTATTAAACTTCTAGAGAGAGCCTAGAAGTGAAAATCCGAACACCTGGTCCTGGCCCTGTGCTCTGGACTGGCCCTGTGGCCTTGGGTGAGTCACTTTACTGCTTAGAACCTCAGTTTCCCTACTTGTAAGTAAGGACTATAATGCCATGCCTTCTTCACAGAGTTGGGAGGATTAATTGTTGAAACACTTTTAAAATGAGAAAACATTGTGTGTGTGTATATATATATATATATATCAAGAATTATGATTAGTATTAGGAATAACTAAATATAAAATACTAATGTTAAATATAAATTTATATTATATAAGTAAACTTATGTTAAATTTAAATATTAAGTATTTAAACCTTGGCCAGTATGGCTCAGTTAGTTGGAACGTGGTCCCATGTACCCAAGGGTTGCGGGTTTGATTCCAGTCAGGGCACATACCCCAAGTTGCCGGTTCAGAGCGCATATGTCCATATTTCTCTGTCTCTCCCCCTCCCTTTCTCTCTCTCTGAAATCAATGGAAACATATATCCTCAGGTGAGGCTTAAAAATAAATAAATATTACATATTTAATTGGTAATCATTAAAAAATTAAAAATCAGTAAAACAATAGGTGTTAGAATAGAGACAATTGAGTTTGTTATAGAAATTCACCAGAAACATTAGAGATTAGAAGAGAGGGTGTTAAAGTGACCCTTACGAGGCCTGTTAGGTCTCAGAGAAACATGACCCAAAGGGTAGGGGAGTGAAAGAGCGGCAGAGGGAAAGAGCCCGGGAGAGGCTGGGCCAGGGCCGGCCTGGCCGGGGCACTCACTTGAAAGGGTGGCCCTCGTCGGTTTTCTGCACGGCTTGTAGAACAGACTTGTAGATGCGGAAACTGATGGTGGCCGAGAGCACGGCGAGGGCCAGGTAGGCCACCACACTCACCACGCTGAACTGGGTCAGGGAGAAGAGCAGCAGCAGGAAGCTCCCGAACACTATCCCGGTCTGCTTGATGTCCCGCCAGTACAGCAGGTCAATAGCTGTGGGAGGAGACAGAGCACACAGCACTTAACACGGGTAGGGCCCGGGACGCCGCTGCGGCTCGCCGTGGCTGCAGGTTCTCACCGGCCTTCGGATCCTAAACCCAAGTGAGGGGACATAGGGCTTTGCCCAGGGCACTCACTGTCATTCCATTTTACTTTGGAAGAATCTTTTCCATCTCTGAGGATGATTCATAAATTCCCAGAGATGAAAAGGCCATTGACTCTCTAGCAACCCTATCTCTAGGAACATATCTCACTGGGCTATGCCATCTGCATAGTGGCCCAAATTATATGACGTTGAAGCAAAATTGAAAATACATAAGACTTTGTGAAGAACCTGTTCCCTTGCCCGGCCGGTGTGGCTCAGTGGTTCAGTGTCGATCTATGAACCAGGAGGTCATGGTTTGATTCCCCATCAGGGCACATGCCCAGGTTGTGGACTTGATCCCCAATAGGGGGCATGCAGGAGGCAGCCAACCAATGATTCTCTCTCATCAATGATGTTTCTATCTCTCTCTCCCTCTCCCTTCCTCTCTGAAAGCAATAAAAAATATTATTTTTAAAAAAGAACCCGCTCCCTTGTTTTTGGGTGGCATGGATTGTGTGTATCTCGAGGCCCTGCTGACAATTTTATGCCTCAGTGGTGGCCTGTGAGTGCACAGCAGTCACACAAGTGTTTCTGTGCTGAGATTAGGAACAGCAGTGGAAAGAGAGGGCCTGGCGAAGCGGTGCCTTCCGGAGAGTGACAGCAGGCCCAGGAGATCCCAGCCAATGCCCGGCCTGCCTCCAACACTGAGGGGTAGCGGCTGTACACGATCTGTGACTTAAAAATCTGAAATACACACTTTAAAATCGACATCACATCTATCATTCCGTTATTTCCCTCTTTCAATCTTTTTAGA
Organism: Myotis lucifugus; assembly: GCF_000147115.1. Lineage (NCBI taxonomy): Eukaryota > Metazoa > Chordata > Mammalia > Chiroptera > Vespertilionidae > Myotis > Myotis lucifugus. The sequence goes on along the minus strand of NW_005871326.1, from coordinate 42,315 downwards.
AAAAAATTTAAATTCAAAACACTTTCAGATAGTACCTCATTTAAACCTTACAATAAACTCTATTAGATAGGTATACAGTAGTCACCCCTTACCCGTAGTTTTGATTTCCGGGGCCAACTGTGGTCCAGAAATATTAAGTGGACATTTTCAGAAATAAACAACTCATAAAATTTTAAATGTATGCCATTCTGAGTCACGTGATGAAATCTCAAGCCCCTGTGCTCTGTCCCACCCAGTATGTGAATCCTCCCTTTGTCCAGCGAATCCACACTGTTCATGCTCCAAACCTGTTAGTCATTTAGTAGTTTCTACATTATCAGATGGACGGTGGGGGTATCACAGTGCTTGTGTTCAAGTAACCCTGTTTTACTTACTAATGACCCCAAAGCCATTCACATAGCTTTTATTACAGTATATTGTTATAACTGTCCTATTTTATTATCTTATTGTTGTTAATCTCTTACTATACCTAATTTATAAATTAAACTTTATCATAGGAATGTATTTTTAGGAAAAACATAGTACACAGAGTTCAGTACTATCCAAGATTTCAGGCACCCATGGGAGTCCTGGGATGTATCCCCCACAGATAAGGGGAGACTGCTATATAACAGGTGAGGAAGGTAAAAGTTGAGAAACGTGTCTACTGACTAGTTAAGAGGAAAAGCAAGATCAAACCTAAGTTTGAGGCTTTTCCCAAAACAAGACAGTTGTATCTCTCACATATTTGGTTATGTATTAAATGTCCCCAAAAGTCTGCAAAATTAATTTGGGCAACCTGATTATGTTTAAATCTGTTTCTAGAGTTAGATATTCCAAAGGACTTTTTTTTTAAAGTGAAAGTGACTTATCAGCAATAAATAGTCATTGGTTATCTATTTACCTAGTAATTGCAGGATGAAAGTATAATAAAATTTTGTTCCTGCTTTTAAGAATCTAGCCTGGCTGGTGTAGCTCAGTGGTTGAGCATCAACATATGAACCAGGAGGTCACAGTTTGATTCCCAGTCAGGCCACATGCCCAGGTTGCAGGCTTGGTCCCCAGTAGGGGTCACGCAGGAGGCAGCTGATCAATGATTCTCTCTCATCGTTGATGTTTCTCTCTTTCCCGCTCTCTTCCTCTCTGAAATCAATAAAAATATATTTTAAAAAAGAATCTAGCTGGGAAGATTGGACATTCACTTAAAAATGTATCAGTGCCAGTGTATCTTGTGTTGTTGGAGGTGGTAAAAGGTGATTTCAAGGAAGGGATAGTACTGGGATTGATGACAGTGGACGTGGGATGGTTTGTGAATGTGGGAGCAATTTGTTAAGAAGATGGGGTGGATAAAGGGAAATATTATGAGGGATTCGTTGACAAGAACGGTGACTAATTAGCTGTGGGAGAAAGGAGGAAGAGCTAATTAAGGGTGAAAGCAACATTTCCAAGCTGGGTGAGTGAGTGATTAATATCACCGACAAAAGTAGGAAATCCAAGGGTGAGCTGGTTTGAGGAAAAGCTGACACTTGGTTTTAAACCTCTGGGTTCCGACATGATGACATCAACGCAGGGTATTTTGGCCTAGCCAGGGGCAGAGATGGAACAGGGATCAGGGATGAGTTGAGACTGATAATTACACGCAATACGCATTACTTTTTTTAAAGCTTGGAAATTAAATGATTTTTTCTAGGATTTGTTAGAGTATCTGCGAGTTAAATGCCAGTAATATCATATTCCAATGCTATTCAGATGAATGTATACAGTAGGCACTTGGAAATGCAGGACTGAAATTTAGTAAAAAGGACTGAACACTTACATTTGGCTGTATTCTGAGTGGAAATGATGATCGAAGTCATGAGAGTAGGGAAAACCTCCAAGAGAGGAGAGACTAAGGGATGCAATTGTGGTTGAGTAGGTGCTGGGAAATTCAAAGTAATAAAGAAGACGGTAAATAGAATGGTAGTTTGAGGAGTCGTAGCAACAAGTTAACCTTGAGGTTGAGTGAAACCTGGAAATGTTAGTGGAGAGGGCAGGCGGGGGCCACGGACATGTGTTGAGGTGGAAAGGGAATAACACGAAGTGGCTGGAGGCAGATTTGAGTCCTGAGGTCCTCCTGAGACTGAGGCGATTGGGATAGGACTGGAAGAGACTAGGAAAAGTCAAAGACCTGTGTTATTCACTACAGTTGTGGGGAGCCACAGGTGGCTACTGAGTGAAATGTGGCTGGTCCATTTGGAAAAACTGTGTATCAAATTTCAGGCTTAGTCCGAAAAAGGATGTAAAGTATCTCATTAATGCTGTTCATATTGATTTTTTTGATGTTGAGAGGCTAGTCCTCTGGATATGTTGGATTAGATAAAATATATTATCAAAATTAATTTTATCTGTTTCTTTTTTAATATAACTAGAATATTTTAAATTACTTATGTGTCTTGTTATCTGAACAGCCCTGATCTAGAAAAATATAGTAAAGATTCCAAAAGAAATGGATGAAAGGACGGCCAGAAAGTAAAAAGGGTCTGGTTCAAGTGGAAGATCTGTAGAGCAGTGATGGTGAACCTTTTGAGCTCGGCGTGTCAGCATTTTGAAAAACACTAACTTAACTCTGGTGCCGTGTCACATATAGAAATTTTTTGATATTTGCAACCATAGTAAAACAGACTTATATTTTTGATATTTATTTTATATATTTAAATGCCATTTAAGAAAGAAAAATCAACCAAAAAAATGAGTTCGCGTGTCACCTCTGACACACGTGTCATAGGTTCGCCATCACTGCTCTAAAGGGTCCAGTCAGCAGGGTTCGAGACTGGTGTTCTGAGCAGCAGGCGGTGGAGCTGAGCCAGGGCTCTGAACTGGCACAAGGAGCATGGTTAGAGGAGCTGAAGATCCAAGAGGACAGAATTGGAATGAACACCCTGGGCCCGGGCTGGGAATAGGAGGCAGTGAAGCCCATTGGGCGGATGGGCTGGGAGAATGGCAATGGCTGTGTGTTGTCAGAGTGCTGGCAAATGGCCCGAAGCTCCGATGATTCAGCGGGAAGGGTAGGAAGTGATGGGGTGTGATCAGAGAAGAGAATTTCTGTGTTCCCAGTCTGCTGTGCAAATGCCAAGTTTTCACATTTTAATTTTGCTTACGGTGATGTAAGCTTGTGTAGGAAGCTTTATCGCACCCAATCCAGAAAAATGGATATTTGAATAAAATTTCCTTAGAGCCTACGTTAAAAAACTACCAATAACTCTGTAACTGCAATAAATTACCCAAAGTCGTCATTGGGTCCAACAAAGTAGAGGTAGCTTTTCTCCTCTTTCAATATCCTCCTAATGTAGAAAGGCCAGATGAGAGGTTGTACACCAGAGTACACATTCACTAGGCATGCTCACCAAGACAGGTACATTACTGTATTGTTTTGCCAATTGTGAGAATTACGAGTTACTTTGCCAAAAACCATAAGGCTTTGGAATAAGAGATCAGTGTGTCCTATCAACCTGATAGACGGACTGGGTTTGGTGATCTCATCTCAGTCCCCAAACCACAGGTGGGGGCACACCTCAGCCTGCCTGGGGCTGACTTAGTGCTAATTCACCTAAGGGGTGAACTAGCAAATTTGAAATACTGAAATCAGTGCTACCCGCACTTCCATAATCCAAGCAAGAACAGAAGAGAAAAATAGAAGTGATCCAAGGTTTTAACTAATAGCTAAATGGAAATAAAATGCTATGTCAAATTTCTAGAAAACAGCCCTTTGATGTAGTCCAAAATTTTTTGGAAACTATTATAAATGTATTCCATTATATGACCTAATAGTGGCTGCAGTACTCAGAAAACTTATTAAAAATGTAGGAAGTAAGAAGACAGTGGTGCAGATATTCAAACTTCATTTAGAAGGCAAAATGTGGAATAAGGGAATAATATGAAATGGCAATAAACTGTGCACAAGTATCTGCATTATTGCACCATATTCCCAAATATATTTATTTATATTCCATCTTGGTCCAAAAAAGATTACAGGTAGCATTGCATCCCTTGCTGTGAAAAGTTAATGCTACTTAAAAAAAATTTTTAATTGATTTCTTTCTAGAGAGAGAGAAAGGGAGAGGGAAAGAGACCGAGAGAGAGACATCAATGTGAGAGAGAAACATTGATCCATTGTCTTCCATATACACCCCGACCAGGGACATGTCCCCGGACTAGGAATCAACTGGGAATCGAACCTCAAATTGAACTAGTGACCTTTCAATGCACTAGAAGATGCTTAACCAACTGAGCCATACTGGCCGGGCAGTTAATGCTATTTTTTAAAAGGCCAAGTGAGGAAATCCTATTCATAGGTAATATCAGCATTTCAATTAAAGGCTTGTTGAAAATGACATGCTCTTGACTTTTACTTTTTATTTTAGCAAGCTTCCAATAATTGGTTATGATAACTGACTACCTTCTAAAAGGGATTAGAAGGCTATAAAAACCTCAATTCTTTACAATCCAGTGTCCAAAGCAGTATAGAAAGGCCAGTTTCTCTGATTCTCATGAGGCAAACAAAATACATCCCCCAAAGTTAACCAGAAGAAACAGTAACTTTCCCTACTTGAACTTTCCTTTATTTTGCTATCAAACTGGAGAAACATAATGGAAATAGATGCATAAAAATACTTTCAACATACACAGAGACCTTCAAAGATGACAGCTTCCAGTCAACAAATTCATGAGCTCCCTCTGCCTTGAAAAGTCTCTTACGTAAATTAAAACTTTAAATGGTACTTCAGGCGCCCTGAGCCCAGAGAGGAAACTTCTGGAAGGGTCTTTTGCTAATAAAACACCTGCAATGGCTCCATTTCCCAGGCCCTTGCTTCACAGCTCCAAATGCAGCCGAGATAGCGTCAAGAGAAAAATGGCAGCACTGTTTCTAGAGGTTTAAATCATTCTGTAGATGTTCTGAAAGGGGGGAGACACTAAGCCTGGTGCTCTGTGTAGACAGTAAAAGAGCACAGCACGTCACCCACACGGGTGATCCTCTACGTGAGCTTTGGTGGAACAACAGAGAATGAAGGATTTGATGAGCAAAGCCACAGCCAGCAACGATGCCTGGTATTTTAATTCCACGGGTGACAAAAGCAAACACAGTCTAATGACTACCCTTAAGAAACATCAACTGCTTTTATGTTTCTGTGAATTTTGTGAAGCAGCTGAATGTGGTTCTGTTTGCTAGTTCTAAGCACCAGGACCACATTCTCCCCCTGCGGCAAAGGTAACACAGTGATGCTTAGGCCCATTGTCATGGTGATGGGTGGGCCTGGCTAAGAAGTGAAAGAGCAGGGCCTAGTATTTAAGACAGTATGGCCAGCTCCTCCTGCTCAAACTCCAGCAAATGGGCTCGTTTAGAGCAGTCTCCACGGGGCAGCTGGCATCAAAGGCAGAGATGGCCATATGGAGAGAAAAAGAGACTTTGGGTACATGATCGTGGAGGAAGGCACCCAGAAAGATGTGCAAGGTATTGAGCAATGAATGTCTTTGTGTGCTTTTCTTTCTTTAAGCTTCCTCGCCATATCAAAACACAAAACTGTTCATTTGGTGGGTGGTCATCAGTCATAACTAGTCACAAAATCTTAAGTCTGGGCCACACCCTAAAAACCCAGCGTTGTATTAGAATAGAAAAGAACCTCGGAGGTGGACAGCTGTAGGTTCTTTATAAAAATAAATGAGTAAATTTAAAAATTTTGACCAATACCATAATAATAAAAATATTTCTTGAACTAGAAAGATGTAAGATAAGGATAAGGAATGATTTCTCTTTGTACTCCTGTTCTGTTCAATAAAATGTTATGTCCTCCTCGACCCCTATTACCACTAGATTTGCTCTGCGGAGTGATGAAATGTACCTGAAGATAAGACATACAGTATAACCACTGTGAAATGAGTGGAACTGCAATAAATTCTAAACATTCAAACCTGTTATGGTTGTACTTTTCACTTGTTCATAATGAATGCCAGTTTGGGCAAAGACCTTGTAAGTAATGCTTGAATTATTTTCCTCCCCCCGTGGCAATAATGAAAATAAAAAAGAACTTAAGGATTTGATTGTGTGAAAATTATAACTTTGCTCAGCTTTAACTTAAAAATATAGCTCCAGTATATTTGGAGGAAATAGAACTCTATACTTCTAAGTTCTAAAACTCCTAAAAATGTTATCTTACTTAAAATATAATTGTAATTATCAAGATTTTTAATGTAGTTATTATTATTAATTGTCACTTTGGCAGACAATGGCTTTTAAAGACTTATTAATGTCAAATTCTTAGCTTTTAAAGTGTGAGCTTAATAATAAGGCAACTGTGTTTCTTTGAATGGTTGTGTGTACTTTTGTAAGCCCTGGAAAGGTGACAATATGGAAATATTAATACATGACTAGACATGCACATAACTTAGGACAGCGTGTTGAGAAGGATGGGAAATATGTTGGTGACATACATTTAATTATTTCAAAAAAAAAGTGATAGTCTGACAATGATCCAACCATGTATGTTAGCTTTCGTTTGCTGGATTCAGTGGATTTTAGAACTTGATTCTATCATAAGCTAATTTAAAATATGTCGATTACAGATTCTGGTCTCAAATATGTTAACTAGTCTAAAGATAAAAAAGAATTGAGTAATAATACCATTTTGAATATAAGAAGAAATTAGGAGGAAGGCATGGAGGGGGTAGGGGGACCAGAGAGAGAATACTTTTAAAAATGATGAAGTATTAACATTCGTTAACTGTAGGTGGTAGGACTTTGGGTGACTTGTGACTTTCATTTGACCTCTCTTCGTACAAATGGGAATTGTCATAATGTGCATGTACCACTTTTAGAAGAACAATAAAGCCTTTATTCTCTCCCCAAACTTTGAGACATTTCCTCATAAAGATTCTCTTGAAAATGATAACATAATGCAAAAAATACTTTTATTTTTCAATTGTAATAACTACCTACATTTGGAGTATTATGTGTATAATGAGGCTTTTCTTTCATTAAAAAAGAAATCCCTTAACTCCTTGCTAAGCCAGTTTTCCCATTGGATCTCATTAGAATCTGCAGAGGGGGAGTTTGCAAATGTAATTATTTATGTTGTAATAATTGTACAATATCCTGCTCTACCTGATTTGGCTCAATGGATAGAGCATCGGCCTGCAAACTGAAGGGTCCCAGGTTCGATTCCGGACAAGGGCACATGCCTGGTTTGCAGACTCGATCTCCAGTGTGGGGCATGCAGGAGGCTGCCAATCAATGATTCTCTCTCATCATTGTTTCTATCTCTCTCCCCCTCTCCCTTCCTCTCTGAAATCAATAAAAATATTAAAAAATAACTGTACAGTATCCTAATAATACTGAGTCCAAATAAAATGCTATATTTGATGGAAGGTGATATTGGCCTGCCTTTATGTTTGCAAAATTGCCTTTACTAAAGATATGTAACAAGAGCTTAGGACAGTGATTGGCACATAGATAATACTGATGGAGAATTTAGGATGATGAATTTATAATGTTAGTGATGATGATAAAAATGGCATGAACTGGTTAAGACCACTGCCTTGCTGATGAATTTTGCTGTTTGTAAAGAGAGAACCTATGTGAAAATATCCCAGAAGAGGTAAATGAGAGTTCACTCTCTGTAACTCAGCACTAGTAAAAGAGGTGGTGAGTGCTGAGATGGGAAGAGTTCTAGATTTGAAGCCAACCGTCACCGCTTCACTACTCAACATACCACTTATCAAAAAACCTTGGGCAAGTCCCTTAACCTCTTTGAGGCTCTTAATGTCCAAAAGTAAACTGAAAAATCTCAAATAAGAAGACATTTGACAGATGAAAACTATGTAAATGTGAGGGGTTATTAAATCCGCACAATCACCATTACCTAGATAATTCATATTTTTAGAAAAACCAATGAGGAAAAAGGCATTGAGGCAGATAGTAGAGCAGTGAGAAGAGGGGAGCCTAGGTTTAAATCCAGCTTCTGGAATTACTAGCTGTGTGCCTTGGTAGAAGCCTCAGTTGATAACCTGTAAAATGGGATAGTAATAAAATTTACATGTCATACGTAACACATATGATTTGTGAGGATTAAAGGCAATGATGCAAGTAAAGTGCTCAGTAAATGGGCCCAATAAATAACTAATGATGTTGTTGTTTTTAAGATTACTGTGTATATCGCCCAGCTGGTGTGGCTCAGTGGTTGAGCATTGACATATGAACCAGGAGGTTGAGGTTCGATTCCCAGTCAGGGCATATGCCTGGGTTGTGGGCTCCATTTCCAGTGGGAGTGGCGCAGTAGGCAGCCAATCAATGATTCTCTCTCATCATTGACATTTCTATCTTTCTCCCTTTCCCTTCCTCTCTGAAAAAAAGAAAAAGAAAAAAAAAAGGATTACCGTATACATAGGTGTTTTATTAGCTTATTGTTTCATTGTCATTTCATTTTCACTGAGTAGAATCAGCTTTGATTTATTAACCAATACTGTATTAGTATCATTTAAAAAAACTGTGTAGCTTAGTATAATGTAGACTTTTAATCTCTTTAAATGTTCTTATCTATGACTGAAATCTTATGTATTAATAAAATAAATATAAGGTTCCTTTTGCATGTGTTGTACAGTTCTTATGATACAGTGTGTTGGTTTCAGTAGAGTCTTCATGTGATATACAATGGGCTGCAATTTCTCTATGGAAGGTTTAATAACACAGAGAAAACCTGAAGCTCACTTTTTAAAAAAATATATTTTTATTGATTTCAGAGAGGAAGGGAGAGGGAGGGAGAGAGAGAGAAACATCAATGATGAGAGAGAATCATTGATTGGCTGCCTCCTGCATACCCCACACTGGGGATTGAGCCCGGAACCCAGGCATGTGCTCTTTTTTTTTTTTAAAAAAATATATTTTATTGATTTTTTACAGAGAGGAAGGGAGAGAGATAGAAAGTTAGAAACATCGATGAGAGAGAAACATCGATCAGCTGCCTCCTGCACATCTCCTACTGGGGATGTGCCCGCAACCAATGTACATGCCCTTGACCGGAATCGAACCTGGGACCCTTCAATCCGTAGGCTGATGCTCTATCCACTGAGCCAAACCGGCTAGGGCTCACTTTCTTTATTCCCTTTTCCAATAAAAACTTTCTCCTTGGAATAGTTCTGGAGAACATTATCAACAATGTTACATGTCTTCTTTTAACTGTCTTCTTAGCTGCTCCTCGATCACACCCATTTCATCATTTGCATACCAGACCTTGTTCTGCTGGTCTATGGATTGGGCTCAATAAGAATTATTAAACTCCAGTAGCTTCAAACCTGACTATGTACTAAACTCACTTGAGGAGCTTTTAAAAAAATATTGATGCCTGGCCCAATTGATTCAGAACCTCTGAGGGTACAGGCATACTTTGAGTTTTTTTGTGTGTTTTTTAAAAATATATTTTATTGATTTTAGAGAGGAAGGGAGAGAGAGAGAAACATCAATGATGAGAATCATTGATCGGCTGCCTCCTGCATGCCCCCCCCTCCCCGCACTGGGGATCAAGCCCACAACCCAGGCATGTGCCCTTGGCCGGAATTGAACCTGGGACCCTTCAGTCCGCAGGCCAACGCTCTATCCATTGAGCCAAACCAGCCAGGGCCTTTGTGTTTTTTAAAGCTCTCTAGGTGATTCTAATGTGCAGCCAGGGTTAATAGAAATTGTTTTTGATAATAAGGGAGCTAAAATGCAGAAAATACACTGAAAATGCTAAAAAACAACAACAACCCCTTTTTGTAGATTTAGTTTAAATGAAAAGTTCTCCTGGGGAGAAAAAGGAATATTTCTCTTTTATGTACACCCACCTAGTTATTAGTCAGTTTTCATCAATTTTCATTAATTTTCAAGATAATAGCTTTGTTCTATTTGACACAAGGAAATCAATGGTACTAAAGTCTACCAAAGGTCACTGCGTCCAGAAGACCCTCAGTGATCTCGCATTAATCTTCACAAGTTGCTATATATTGGAAATGAAAATGATTTTTTTCAATGGGTAAGTAATGGCATTTTGTGTCATTTTGTGATTATAAATTTTAACCATCCTACCCCTTATGAGGCCAACTGAGCCAAATATATAGGATTATGATATATGTAAGATAAAATATAAGAAATAATGTCTTATATTTTATACAAATAAAACAAAATCTGCCACCTTTTGGTATCTACTTTTGGTAAGAATAGAAGAATCCCATAATCATAGTGTAAAAACCAACTCTGTTCTGTCTTTATGTCCAACTCAACTTGATATTATATCAAGCCATAGCTGGCTGTTGACTGTGTATATCAAACAAACTGGATGAATCTAAACACATAACGAGAATGAAATATTATCAAGAATTTTGTATAAATTCTGCCTTCTGTATACAACATATGCTATTCCATAGCATTGTCATCATTCTCTAAAATTTTACTCTTGAATTGCCATACATTTCTTTATGTCCTGGCTTTCAAATGTATTAGGTCCATTTATTTACTTTTGACAGTTGTATTTCCAATAGACCCACCCACACAATTTGAACTTGACTGTATGTATTTTGTCATTGCCACCCAACCGACAAAATCAGAGGCCGAGCAATTGTCTTCTTAATTCTAAGGTTCGTGTTTACTTTTTCTTTGCGTAAAAAAATCTACCAAAGAAAAACCCCACAGGGCATTAAAGATGAAAAGATATCCTATTCTTTCTGTGATATAAAATTACAAGGGGAAGATGCCAGTTGTTTTTTTTTAAACCCACATTAACCGGTTTCTGCTCCAGAGTATTCTTGGTCCCCCAAGGGATGCTGCAGCCCTGCAGGTTAAGTCAAATGCACCTTCTTCAGAACCATATTTGTTAAATATTAAAAGACACTTCATCTTACAAACACCCCAAGGTTTCTACACATAATTCATTCTTGCAAATTATCTCCGTCTCCTCCTATTCTCAGACTGAGCAAGGTGAAGGAGGGCATCTTAATGTAACAAAGGAGAGATGGATGTGTGAAGTATGAGGCTGAATAAAAATGGCTGAAAAGCAATCCAAGCGAGGCTGGAGGGTGGCCACACCCAGTGCTAATATGGACCGTTTCAAAATAAATCTGTTATACCAGAGGGAAACCAGCAGTGCTTTTTATTTCCCTCTACTTGTTCCACAAACACCGATTATTAATAAATAGTAGTTAGCAGTTACCCCCCTGACAGACAAAAAAAAAAAAACCCTGAAATATTTCCAAGTGAACCCTCCTAATATGTGGCTACGCCATCACATCTTCAGGATTTGGAGAACTAGTCTGCATTCCCCGTCTCCTTTGTGTGACCACAAATAACAACCCTGAAATGGGTGTGTCCCACTTAAAAGAATGCACTAGTGCCCACTCAGTTAATGGTTCTACCAGGAGGTTGCAACCTTTCTGCAGAAATGAAATACAGTGGGATGCATGGAACAATAAGAGAGCATTTTAACTCGGGGATGAGGAGGGATTAAACAAGTGCTGAATGGTCAACGGATCCCGAAGAGCTCCCGGAGGAGGCAAAGGATGCATTTAAAAAAAATACTAGCTTTACAACAAGAAAACAAAAAGGATGGCGATGGGAGGGAAAATAAACAAATGGGGGAAAGAAAAACATCAAACACTATCCATTTTGATTTTTGACATAACAAGTTTACTCCCCCCAACAGAAAGCTCTTGGGGATAAAGCATGCAGAGGTCCCACAGGTGAAATGATGCACAATGGCCGAGTCCGGGTCCCGGGTTCCCGTGCGCCGCAGGCATGCATTACTGAAATAAAGAGAATACCCTGACTTTTCCAGTTGCTCCACACACAGTCCATCTTGGTGGAATCGGCAGTGGCCTGCATGGTGCGGGCTCTGGGGGGCTCGCCGTTGCTGTCCTGGGGGCGGGGAGTGGGCACTCGGGCGTCAGCGGCCCGGGCTGCAGCGTTGGGCTCGCGGTGGCCGCG
>NW_005871326.1:0-29551 GCF_000147115.1 Myotis lucifugus | reverse complement strand
ATTTGGGCATTCTGGGAAGAAAGCCCTGGTGGAGGGAGCATTGAGGAGAAAGACCGTAGCACGAGGACAGAGGATGCCTCGGGGACCACAGCGACATGCAGAAGGAAGAGTTCCCACTTGTTGTTGTAACACAGCCTATTCATTATTCGGAATTCTCTCTCTTGGAGAAGTGAAGCTTCGGGGTTCCTCCACAGTTGCCATTCCTTCCCAGACCCAAATCTACATTTGGGTGTCCTGGACCAGTAGCCTCAAGGTTATGCTTGTAGATAAGATTTATCTTTCATTTTCTGAAGCATATACACTTTAAAATAGGATCTTTAGGATAATGCATGTTCTTTTTAGAATCTAAGCTTCTAGAGCAGAGGTTCTCAACCTGTGGGTCGCAACCCCTTTGGGGGTCGAACGACCTTTTCACAGGGGTCGCCTAAGACCATCGGAAAACACATATATAATTACATATTGTTTTTGTGATTAATCACTGTACTTTAATTATGTTCAATTTGTAACAATGAAAATACATCCTGCATATCAGATATTTACATTACAATTCCTAACAGTAGCAAAATTACAGTTATGAAGTAGCAATGAAAATAATTTTATGGTTGGGGGTCACCACAACATGAGGAACTGTATTAAAGGGTCGCGGCATTAGGAAGGTTGAGAACCACTGTTCTGGAGGAACCAGCTAAACCTCTCTGAATATCTCTTTAACTGTTTAACACATCTGAAATGATTCTTATGGAAGCTTAACAAGAAGGACTCCAGGAGGGTGATTGGACACTCTGGGCCGCTGAAGTCTTCTACAAGAGGGGGGGTGTCAGTGCTCCCACTGGGCTGATGGGAAGGGAAAGCAATGACCACGTTATCACAAAGCACTTTTCAAAGTGACCTGCTCTAGAGACATCAGTGACTGTTAATATTTATATTCCCTATCCCTCACCTCCCATTTTTTTCATTGTCATAGTCATGTTGGGGAATTCAGTCAGCAAAATACTGAAAAGACTGGTACTTGATGAATTCTCTCTGAATGATGTGGGGTTGGACTGGTACTTGATGAATTCTCTCTGAATGATGTGGGGTTGGACTGGTACTTGATGAATTCTCTCTGAATGATGTGGGGTTGGACTGGTACTTGGTGAATTCTCTCTGAATGATGTGGGGTTGGACTGGTACTTGAGGAATTCTCACTGTGCAAACAGGTGGGGACAGGACTCAGAAGGCTGAAGAGGGAAGGGGTTGCCAGGTGGGTTGTTGCTGCCACACCCACTTTTCAGTTGGAAACCTTTGGAGCCCTGGCCACTAGGAGGCACTGCCAGTTCAGTGATAGCCCCAGTCATCAGCCTCCAGTCCAGAAGGTGCCCCCAGGTGTCTTCAGTGGTGAGTATTCATTGTCCGCCAGGTTACCAGAGCCAGTGTGTGTTGCTAATCCGACAGTACTGAGCACTGAGAGCAGCATGTTCCTAGCACGGAAGAGGAGGCAGAGGCCAGCTCCTCCCCAAGTGGAGGGGAACTGTCAGACTTCGTGGGCCATGTGTTTTCATTGGCCACAAAGGTGACTTTGGATCATCAGTTTAGCTGAAAAACCGCATTCTTTTTAGTCGTGTAAGTCTGGAGAGAAAAGCCGGATGGCACCCCAAAAATCAATATAGCAGTTTGACAGTTGAAGGTTGAGGAGATAAGATGTTGGATGCCACAGACAGAGACACACTCGTGGAATAAGAATGGGGTAGGAGAGCCTTTAGATTAATGCTTAGACGGTAAGAGGAACATAAATGAAATTATTGAAAGAGAATCAGACAAGAGTATGAGGATCAGGCCTGCAAGGTAGGGGATGTGTTGCAAAAGTTAGTCATGTGAAATTTAGTTATGTGAAATTTATCGTCTCTGGATCTCTCTCTTACACAAATGAGTTATAGCTTTAAATGTTTGTTTCTATGAAATAATAAGAATTTATTTCCGATAGACATTGTAAGTGGGTGCTTTCTTTGCACAAGTGCCCACACAGTACTAATTGAAACCTCTTGCCAAGATCGAAATGATAAAGTGGGTAGAAAAGATATGCAAATTGCCTGTAAGTAGTGAAAGGAAACAGAAAGCAAAATAAAGCTTGCTAAAAGCAGGCAGGAAATGCCACTGTCTTTAAACGAGGAGCGAACAGACGGGCTTTGTACGCAGCCAGTTTAGAACTCACTTCAGGTGCCTGCCAGGAGAGGAAGCGATTTCTTTAGTTTTCAGGGGGAAATCATGCATGAGGCAGTCTGTTCCAAGGAAAAGTAACATAGTCAAGTTTTGTAATCTTATCCAGGATTGAGATGAATGTTGAAGGCTACCATGCCCAGGGTGGCTGTATCATGTCTGTCTCCCGTAGCATCAAGATTCTACTGATGACAATCAGTGGCACCGACATTAATATATTTATTCAATAATTATCTACTGAGCACCTCTGGATGCTAGATACTGTTCTATCCATAAAGCAAAGTTCCCGTGTTTAAGAAGTTTATATGCTCATGTGTATTATTGGGGGGGGGCATATAAAAATAAAGGAGATAAATATATATATTTCTTGTGGTCAATTATACTGGGGGAAACAAAGCAAGTTAAAAGGGGATAGAGAGTGGGGGTGGGGTGGAAGTTTGTTATTTTATAAGGAGGGTCAGCAAAGGCCTAATTCATGGTAAATTACAGCAGACACCTAATGGAAGAGAAGAAGAAAGCCATTAAGACAGTCTATGGGCGAAGAGCATTCACAGAGGCACTGAGAATGGAGAGAATGTAATAGCTGGTAATCTATATTAAGCTTCTCATAGAATGCCTTGATTTTTTTTAAGCTCTGAGAAGCATAGCAATTAGAAGAAAAGGCACAGAACTAAAAGAATACTTCATTATGATCAAAGAACACTAAGAACTCTGCTTTATGTCATATTAGAATAAGGAAATTTAAAGAAACAACCACGTTGGTACATACCCCACTGTACCAAAATAATGCATGAATTGTCTTCAATTCAAACAGCAAATTAGCACTTGTTATTTGCCAGGTGCTCTTTCATTTGGTATATATTTAGTTGTTACATGATCATTATGAGGTAGGTAGTGTCTGCCTTCATTTGATTGATTCATTTATTCATGCATTCATTCAAAATACAAACATTTATAGAACCCATCCTACGTGCTACAAAGGGAACTGTCCACTGGGAACTTGAGTCTCGTCGGGGGAGATTTACACATAACTAGATAAATGCAATCAACTGATAGAGGTATGAGCAGGAAGGAGTGGATACATGAAACAGAGAGTGGTTAGAGGGAAGAGGAGGTTCAGGGAAGGCTTCTGAGTTGGTAATTGGTAAGCTGAGTTAGGATCAAGAAATAGGATCACCAGTTTGAATGATGAAGCTTTTCTAGCAGACAGATATGGAAATTTGATTACAGACACATGCAGGGGCCAGATGATCATGACAGATCCGTGTAGTAAAACAGTCAATAAATGAGGGAGACATTGCAGGGTTTCAAGGAGAGTAGTAACAAGAAGTTGAATAATTTATCCAACTTTGGCCGAGAGTTTTCCAGAATTGGTAAAAGACATACATTCTAGCCCCGAGCAAGACCAAAAGAAATCAGCACCCTGACCCCCATCATAGTGAAACTGGAAGACATCAAAGACAAGGAGAAAATCTTAAAAGCTGGCATAAATAAAAGACAGATTTATTTAAAAGTCAAAAACTCTCTCTCTCTAAGCACGGTCTTAGCTGCATCTGCTGTTTTGATATATTATGTTAATGTTATTGTTCAGATCAAAATATTTTCCTATAGTCATTGTGATTTTTCTCTTTGGTCTATTGATTATATAGAATTATAATTTTTGGAGATTTGTTCTAAGTATTTTTATTGTTTATTTTCAGTTTAATTCTTCTTTCGTCAGAGAGCAAACTCTGTACAACTTCAATCCATTGAAATTTGTTGAGACTTGTCTTAAAGCCTGGAATTTAAGTTATTTTGACACATATGCAAGTGGACTTGAATGCATGTTTTGAAGTTTTAAGGAGAGGTGTTCTGTAAGTGTCAATTAAGTCATATTAGAGTTTTAAGGGGAAGTGTTCTATAAATGTCAATTAAGTCATGTTAGTTAGTCATATTTTTCATATAATCTATCCCCCTACTAATTTTAATACCAGGTCGGTTTCCTGTCCCCCAGACATTGACAACTTGGTCCTAAAATTCATATGGAAATGCAAGAGATCCATAAAAGAAAAGACAATCATTTTTTAAAATTCTCATCCAAGGACATGCTTTTTTAAAATTTGATTTAGAGAAAGAGGAATGGAGAGGGAGAGAGAGAAACATCAATGTGAGAGTGAAACATTGATCAAAGAAGATCGAACCTATGACCTTTTGGTGTATGGGACGACACCAAGTGAGCTACACCGGCCAGGGCAACAAGACAATCTTGAAAAAGAACTATGTTATAGGCCTCTCACTTTCTGATTTCAAAACAAGCTATAGTAATTAAGACAGTGTGATACTGGCATAAGGCTAGACATACAGATCAATGGAATAGAACTGAAAGTCCAGAAATAAATCCCTACATATATAGTCAATTGATTATTGACAAGAATGCCAATATGGAGGGAAAATAGTATTTTCAACAATGGTGCTGGGACAACAGGATATACAAAATATAAAAGTTGGATCCCTACTTACACCATATATAAAAATTAACTCAAAACCCATCAAAGACTAAATATGAGAGACAAATCTAGAAATCTTTTAGAAGAAAACATAGGCATAAATCTTCATGACTTTGCATTAGAAAGAGGTTTCTTAGATATGACACCAAAAGCATAAGGAACAGAAGAAGAAATAGATAAATTAGATTTCATCCAGTTTATCACTTCAAAATTTTTCCTGCATCAAAGGAAACTATTAATAAAGTAAAAGAACGACCTATAGAATGGGAGGGAACATTTATAAATCATACATCTGACAAAGAATATGTATCCAGAATATACAAAGGACTTTCAAAGAAGATAAAAGACAACCAAATTTAAAAATGGGCAATGGATTTGAATAAGCATTTTCTAATGAAGATATATAAATAACCAATCATCACATGAAAATATGCTAACCATCATTAAGTAAATGCAAATCAAATTACAACTACTTCACACCCACTATAATGTATATAATTTAAAAGATGGAAAATAACAAGTATTGGTGAAGATATGAGGAAACTGGAACCCTCATACACTGTTGGTGGGAATGTAAAGTGGCATGGCCATTTTGGAAAACATTTTGGTAGTTCCTCAAAAACTTAAATACAGAGTCACAATGTGACCCAACAATTTCACTCCTGGGAAGGAAGGAAAAAAAGAAAGGGAGGGAGGAAAGGAGGGGACAAGGGAGGGAGGGAGGGAGGAAGGAAAAGAGGGAGAGAGGGTATTTTTTGGAGATAAAATACCTTGAAATTAGATAGTGGTGAATAACTGAGTGGATAAGCTAAAAATTACTGAACTGTACACTTTAAAAGGGTACGGGATGTGAATTATATATTAATTATTAAAAAAGAATATGGAAGAAAAAATTAGAGTAAGATTCCACCTCCAGATGGCTGCAATGCTGCGTGTCAGCATGAGGCTTGGTGAACAGTGTGAGCTGGCATCAGCTTCACTTGCTGTCTTGGCCAGGCACCCTCACAAAGGGCACACCCTGGCAACTTCACATGGCAGTCTGGACTGCTTCTGTGCTCACCTCCGGCCAGCCTTGTGCTCTGTCTCCGCCTCTCCAGACTGCACAACTCCTTGCCTCAGGCCAACATTGCGCTCGGAACTCCTTGGCAACCTGAGTTTATTGCTGTCCATTTCCTGGTCCTTCCTTCCTACCACATCTCTCAGAGTTTCCCCTGCCGGCCTTCCCAAGCACATTACTTGGATTGGCTTCCGCAGCCCGCACATTTCCACCAAGCCCAGGCATGACTGTATTTGTGGATTTTTTCTTATGAGGAATTTGGTTCTCCAGACTTGCTGTGCACACATCCCTGCCCTTGGACCATGCATGGCTCTAATTTTATGTTCCTTATTTGCTACCCAGAATTTGCATGATCACCACTTATATTTTTTCTCAAGCATTTGTAAAACATTTCATGCTGATAGCAAAAGAGCATGGAGTTGGGAAGAGTTGGTTTTTCAGAAATTAATATAGCCACTTCTGTCTTTTTCATTAACGTTTATATGATATCTCTTTTGCTTTAAACCTATGTCATTGAAATGGAAGTGAATTTCTTGCAAGCAGTGTGTGATTGAGTCATTTTTTATGCACTCTACTAATCTTTTGCTTGGTGCACTTGGATCATCCATATTTAGGATAATTATTGATATGCTAGCATTTAAATCTTCATTTTGTTTGTCTCCCATTTGTTTCTCATCACTCATTTGCTTTCTTATGGGCTACTTACTTGATATTTTTAGGATTCCATTTTGCTGTATTTATCGTGTTGTTGTTTTTTTAGTTTATCTCTTTATATAATTTCCTTAGTGGTTGCTCTGAGTATTACAATATACAGTGACTTGTAACCACGTTGAAGTGTGGAACCCTCACTTCCATTTACCTTCCTCACCTTTAAATATTGTTTTTAGCATCACTGTGTTCAGAATTTGTATTTTAGTGTTTGTTACAGTGATAAATTTGATTTATAAAAGTCATGAATAGTCTATTTTGTACCCATATTACTGCTCCTCCTGTTGTTCTCTCTTCCTTCCAAAAGCTCCAAGTTTTCTCTTATCATTTCCTTTTCCTTTGAAGAACTTTCTCCAGCCAGTGTCTAAGGAGAGGTCTAGTAGTGACACATTCTTTTAGTTTTCCTTCACCTGATAATGTCTTTGTTTCTCCTTTATTCATAAAGGTTAGTGCCCCTGGATATAGAATTTATAGTCAGCAGTTCTTCTCATTAAGTACTTTAAAATGTTGTGCCACTTGCTCGTGGCCTCCACGGTTTTAAAAGATGAGAAATTTTCAGTCATCTGAATTGCTGTTTCTGTATAGATAACATGTCATTTCTCTCTGGTTGCTTTCAAGATGCTGTCTTTAGCTTTCAAAAATTTAATTGTGATGTGTCTTGGCATAGATTTAGGGGGAGGTGTTGTCCTGTTTGGAGGTTGCTCAGCTTCTTGAATCTCTAGGCTTTTTGTCAAGAATGGTTAGTTTTCAGCCATTGTTTCCTCAAGTATTCTTTCAACCCCACTCCCTCACCTCTCTTCTGGGACTCTGATGATACAGATCATGGATCTTTGGTTCCTTCTCAAAACATCCCTGAGGCTCTGTTCATATTTTTTTCAGTGTGTTTTCTTTCTTTCTTCTGTTCTTCAAGTTCACCGATTCTATCCTCTTTCATCTCCACTCTAGTACTGAGCTATTGAGCAATTTAAAATTTTTTGTTACTGAAATTTTAGTTTTAACACTTCCATTTGGTATTTTATAATTTGTATTTCTTTGCTAAGATTTTCTATTTTTTCATTTGTTTCAAGAGAATTTGCAATTGATCATTGAAGCATTTTCATGATGGCAACTCTAAAATTCTTTTTACATAACTCCAACACCTGATTCATCTTGGTATTGGCAACAGCTGTTTGTCTTTTCTCATTCATATTGTAATTTTCTTAGTTCCTGGTATGATGGCTGATATTTTATTGCATCCTAGATGTTTGGTCTGATATGTCAGGAGACATTGTTTCCTACTTAAATCATTTCTTTCAGCAGACAGGCACTTTGTTTAGGTTTGGCATGTGGGTCTTGGTCAAATTTTGTTAACTAGAGTTCCAAAGGCAGTTTAATGTTCAGACCCTTTGCAGAGTATTTTGGTCTGCTTTATCTGGTACCACTGGGCTCCCCCTGGTCCCTGCTGGTGCTGCCTAAGGAAACAGAGGAGTTTCACCAGATGGGGCTGCTGAGTGTCTCCCAGTAGAGGAGCAGTACAGTGCGACTCCCTCCTGGTGCCTCCCAGTTGCCCTGCTGTCTCCTGGCAGGGAGGAAAGTCTCAAGCCCACAGGGCCACTTGTTCTAGATGAGTCCAAGTCTTCCCGATTCTGCCTGCCTGTCTGCCTCAGTCTCCCTTAGCAGAAAAGGGAAATCTCAGGCCTGGCAGGGAAGGAGAGCATTTTCCCTGGATGCTCATTACTGGCTGGGTTCCTGACTGACCCTGTTTTCCAGGTCTGCCAGGCTAGCCTGGTGTTATCAGAGAGACTCCCAGTGGATCTGGGGAGAACAGACCTACCTGAGCTTCCTACTGCAGCTATGGGTAAAAAAAACACCAGGTCTACTGAGTGAGGGATGTAAGACGTCCTCCCTCTGTATTTTTACTCCAGTTCTGGGGTCTCAAACTGGTTCATATTTTAACATCTTTCAAAATGTTCCTTTGCTTGTCTCTTGGACTTGATGGTTGAGCTTAGTGGAAGTGAATGGGGAGAAACACGTCTGTGCCATCTTGTCTAAACCAGAAGTTCCATTAATTGCTT
The DNA here is from genome assembly GCF_000147115.1 of Myotis lucifugus. Taxonomy (NCBI): domain Eukaryota; kingdom Metazoa; phylum Chordata; class Mammalia; order Chiroptera; family Vespertilionidae; genus Myotis; species Myotis lucifugus. The sequence continues at coordinate 21,050 of NW_005871326.1, read as the reverse complement.
TTTAAATAAAACAAAACTGCTAACCACTGAAATTAGAGTCTTCCACAACCTCCTCTGGTCCACTATCATCATCATCATCATCATCATCATCATCATCACCATTCTCTTTGTTTCTGCTGATGAACTCAATACCGGTGGGTGTTGGGGTTTAGTTTGGCCATCATGCCAGGTTTGACTTGGTGCTGGGACATTAACTGGCAATCGTGCGTAGAGGGAGGGACAGATGGCTGGGGTGGAAGAGCTAACAGCATAACAGCAATATTTTGTTTTTGTAAAGGAATGTTCTGTCACTTCCAGGAAAATAAATGATGGCCACATTTTCTCTAAGGAGACTGACAAGGCCTAAAAGGGAAATATGAAGCAAGCTAGAAGACGAGGCTATGAAAGGTCAGTATGAAATGAATACCTTACATGTGGTTGGCCCATTATGGTTGATCTACCTTCATTGCAAACTCTCTTCTCCCATGAATTCCTCCTACTATGGAGTCTATAAACCCATACACATAAAGCTTTATGATCATTTATATCTATATCTATATCTATATCTATATCTATATCTATATCTATATCTATCTATCTATCTATCTATCTATCTATCTATCTATCTAATCTTAGAGATAAACACAGTTTTTCCATAATGCCTTGCATACGGGAGTGCTCTGGGACCAGGTTTGAGCCAGAGCTATAAAGGGAAGTCCGCTGGAGGACTTCAGAGAAAGATTTTTTTCCTGATGAAAAGCAAAAACTCTTTGTCACTTGGCTGTCCTCAGCTTTCTAGGAGGACATGATGCTTGGAACTCTTGCAGTCGTCCTGTGATCATGAGGAGAAGGCCATGAGAACGGTAACAAGTCAAGTGCCCTAATGTTGTGATCTGTTGGCCACCATGTCTCTGGTATTACTACCTCTAAACTTCTCATTACGTGAACAGTCAATGTCCGTATGGTTCACACTGATGATAGTTGGAGTGTCTACAACTTGCAGACAAAAGCATTTCTACTGAGGAATCACTGAGTGAGGTTCGGTAGCAGAGTTAGCCCTGTTTCACTTGGTCTCTTCTGCATTATACAGACTCCTTGTTTCCATCTTCTGCCCATTCTTCCCACCATGAATAAGTTAGACATGTTCAACCATTTTCTTTGAAGGTCATGGTTGACCATCTTGACAGAAAGCTACAGTAAATAGAATAACTACACAGGTGGGCTGCTATTGCAAAAATGTCTTATACCTCAATTTAAAAGAAACATTACCAATAAATCATCATAGAAGGGAGAGACTGATGATTTTACAATAGTGCCTCATTAGTATAAAGTCACCAAAAAAAGTTCCCTCTGCTGAGCATGCATTAACAAACAAAGACCAGAATCTGGCTTTAAAATAATGATCTCATTAAACATTTAAGGCACAGCAGTATATTTCTGCAAACAGTTGCAATTTTACAAACCACCCCTAACATATCTAGAAGGAAATTTTAAAAGTATTCATCTGAGCCCTAGCTGGTTTTGCTCATTGGCCTGCAGACTGAAGGGTCCCAGGTTCGATTCTGGTCAAGGGCACATGCCCCATTTGCAGGCTCGATCCCCAGTAGGGATTGTGAAGGGGGCAGCTGACCAATGATTCTCTCTCATCATTGATGTTTCTATCTTTCTCTCCCTCTCCCTTCCTCTCTGAAATCAATTATATATATTGAAAGCCCAGGAAGCTGCTGAAAGAGCACTGACAATTTTTTTTCTCAGCAAGAGGCAGCCAGAATCTGCAAACCCTAGAGTCTCACTATTTAAGGTTTGGAATTTCAGAGGAGGGCTTTTGTGTTAGGAAAAAAGTAAGCAGACAAAGGATAAGAGCAGACTATTATTGTGGGGAGTATGTGTGAGAATAAACACATGGCAAAGTTTTACAGCCCACAACCTCAGGAGCTTAAAGGAATAAAAACACTAATATTGAATCAGTGTACTTGCTAGAATATGAACATCTCTCCACCCTTAGCTAACCTAACAGTCATTTAACACCTCTCTCTCTCTCTCTCTCTCTCTCTCTCTCTCTCTCTCTCTTAATGTGCAGGATAGTATCTGTGTTATAGCAAGTCTAGAAGTTTCAGGACCAGAAAGGTATTCTTTCTTTAAAAATGTTATTTTCTTTTTGTTTATTGATAGAGAAAGAGAGAGAGAGAGAAAGAGAGAGAGAGAGAGAGAGAGAGAGATCAATTTGTTGTTCCACTTATTTATGCATTCATTGGTTGATTCTTGTATGTGCCCTGAGCAGGGATTGAACCTATACAACCTTGGTGCATTGGGATGATGCCATAGCCAACTGAGCTACCTGGCCAAAGCAGTATTCTGTCTTTTATAACAATGGGTACAGTATACAGCTAGTCCTAGGCTAAAAACTCATGTGAAGTTGGTTTTAAAAGATGTGGTCATGCAGTGGCCCCATAGAAATGCTGAAACTGGCTAACTGGAGGTCTGGATAGATGAGTCTTCTCCTAGACCTGCTGATCTCAGCAATGCAGTGAAGACCACTTCTTATGCAGCCTCAGTGTCCTTAGCACAGGCTTACCCTTGTGCTAGTAAATAAAGAGAGAGCTGTGCTCTGATGATATTCTTATTTTTCCTTTAATTTAGTCTAATGTTCTGATTAATGATGGTTTTTACAAGACTTGAAGGTTAGAGACACTGACTTAAAGGTAATTCAGCAAAATTGACATCTGATGTTAAACCTGAAGTGAAGAGAACTCTGGCATGTGACTTAAGTTTTTTTTTTTTTTTTTTCTTTTTTTTTAATATATTTTATTGATTTTTTACAGAGAGGAAGGGAGAGAGATAGACAGTCAGAAACATCGATGAGAGAGAAACATCGATCAGCTGCCTCCTGCACATCTCCCACTGGGGATGTGCCCGCAACCCAGCTACATGCCCTTGACCGGAATCGAACCTGGGACCTTTCAGTCCACAGGCCGACGCTCTATCCACTGAGCCAAACCGGTTTCGGCTGTGACTTAAGTTTTTAAAGAGATGTTTGTCTTGCAAAGACACAAGTCAAAGAGACAAACTTGCGAAAAGAAAAGGAGGAAACATCAAGTGTCAAAGTCTTCATTCTTTGAACATCTTTCTTTATAGAGTTTTAGCAGAGTTGTGGAGGAGGATTCTTACTTCCCTTTTCTAAGCTCGGTTAAAGACAAACCATCAAGAGTTTGAGAATGAAATCCTCCTTATTCTTTTGCACCTGTCAGCTAACAGGGAATGAAACTGTAACTCACGCATAAATTGAAGAGTAGAGATAAACAGTCCACACTGAAAAGAAGTAAAGCAATACCACTAATAGCACACATTTAGTTTATTAACATACTAGTGGCCCGGTGCACGGATCTGTGCACATTGAAAGGAAATTAATTAGAAGGTGGCCAGCAGGGTGGGACTGGGCGAGATGGGCTGGACATACCCTGGAGCCAACCTCCCATGGTCCCTCCCTGGCAGCCGCACCTGTGGTGGCGCTGTGGCTTGAAGGGCATATGCAGAGTGAGTGGGATCCCTCCGGCAGGTGGGCTCCCTCAGCCTGGCCTACAGGGATCGGGCCGAAACCGGCTCTCCGACAACCCCCGAGGGGTCCCAGAGTGTGAGAGAGCACTCTGCAAAGTTGCTGTTGTACAGGGTGTGGAACACAAATACAAGTGTGCAGTAAATCAGATATGGGCCGACAGTGCCCCAGCAACAACATAACCCATGGCTGAAGGTGGAATCACGAGACCCTGCGAGGAATCGGGCTCCCTCCTCCCTGGTTTCAGGGTGCATCACCTGAGAACTGCCACTGCCAACACTGCAGACACTCCTGCGTTGAGTGTCTGCCCCCCTGGTGGTCAGTGCGCGTCATAGCGACCGGTCGGATGGTTGGACCTTAGCATATTAGCCTTTTATAAATATAGATAGCAAGTGACAGACCCTGGGGCTGTGTTTCACATGGAAGCTCTCATTTAATCCTCACCACAAATTTATAAGGAAGGATGGTAATGCTTCCATTTTACAGGGGTAAGGAGGGTGGATCTGGGGCTCAGATTAGGTAACATGACTCCACCCCTAAAGCCCTTAGTGGCAGAGTCCAGGTTTGCCTGGCTTCAGAGCTCCAGCTGTGATCCAGGGTACTCCACTGTCCACTGACATTTCCTAACAACTACCACTGTCCGCACCAGAGAAGCCAGGGGCAGGGCAAACAAAGGGTCTAAAGCTTCTGAACCTTAACAGGCCAATTCCAAGGTAGGGGACAGCTCCAAGCCTTCCCAAGGTGTCCACCTGTGGAGCTGGACTTGGGCTCGGAATTCAATGAAAGAAGAGGATACTGCGTGTTTAATGTTTTGCTTTGCCCACAAAAAGAAACCAAGAAAGCTCCGATATTATATTTCTGACATCTAGTTCCTTAAAAGGGACACCATGCAACCTGATGCTGCAGTGACTAGGAAGTGATTGGTTGGAAGCACAAATATTGGGAGTCTCTAAAGCCAGCTCCCTTTCCCTCTGGGCTTTGGCATGTGCAGCTAGGCTGGTTAAGAGGCACAAGGGCAGTGGGAGAGTTCTGGCTCAGACACTGTCTGACTTCCCCAGCTCAGGTTCATCAGCAGAAAAAAGAAGAAAATGCTCATCACACATATGTTAGCAGGCCAGCACTTACCGTGTTCAGTAGCTAGCAGCTGGGGTCAATTCAGAAGAGGGTGAAATTAGTCCATGTCAACACAGAAAGCCATTCCACAGTAGCAAGTACAGTGATAACTCAGTTGCCTCAGTCGGAAAAAAGTCACTGCAGGACCTTAAAGGATGTTACTTTAAAACAATGTGATAGTCCAAGAAGAATTATTATATCTCTATTGTAGTATTTTGAGTTCCATACACTCTACATACAGATCATGTTATGTGGCAAATTATTTTGCAAATTAATATCAAGAACGGTGTAATTTTTCTCAAATAAATTATATTTTATTAGCTAATGCTAGTTATTTAAGAGATGGTTATTTGTTGAACAAATAAATAAAAGCATCTTTGCTTTGACTTTTCTGCTCAATCAGGAAGCTCAAAGCCAAATGTAATACAAAATCAGCAGATACTAACATTAGTCATAGCAAATTGACTTCACCCATTTTTCTTTTTGGCTTTGGTTTCCTTTTTTTTTAAACTTTCATTTTTAAATTAAAATTTTTGAGACACTTGTAGATTCACCTGCAATTATAAGAAATAATACAAAGAGATTCCTTGTACACTTTGTGCAGTTTCCTCTAATGGTAATATTTTGCAAAACTGTAATATAACACCATCCCAGGGTGGGGACATTGATTCAGTTCCTCAATTTTATTCAGATTTCCCTAGCTTTACTTCACGTGTACGTGTGTGTGTGTGTGTGTGTGTGTGTGTGTGTGTGTTAAGTTCTATACACTTTTATCACCTCTGTAAGTCTGTGTCCACCACCACAGTAAAGATCCTAAATAGTTCCAATACAAAAATTCCCTCTTGTTGCCATTTTATAACCACACCCACCTCTCACCTCCCTCAAATTCTTTCACATCTTATTCCATTTTTAACAGCCCTGTTGTCTACATTACTTGGAAGTCCATAAGGGATAAGAAGAAATGAATAAATATTTTAAAAGCAAGGTTATATTCCTCACAGCCTTGTTGACTATGCCGTTTAGCCCTTCAGACAGCAAAGCCAAGCCTCTATGTTCCCAACACGGCGCCTCTCCTGGCCCTGGGAAAGCATATTTGCACCAGGCAGTGTCCCACATTTTAATTTCACAGGCAGTTGTTAAGCGCCCCGCGTTCCAGGTATGTGCTTGGGGCTGAAGAAACAAAGATGAATAGAGCACAGGTGTTCATCAACAACGGGGAGGCAGAAATGTAAAGAAGTAATTGCAATGCAGTGGTAATACAATTTATTTCCAATATTTGGTTTCTAGTACAGATTAAGAAGCACAGAGTTGGAAAGATGAAGAGTTATTTTAATGATGGATAAAAATTGTCAATTCCTAAAAATATTTTAAACAGGGGATTATTACCAGGGGAACTATTTAACCAATGGCACTAAAAAAAAAAGAAAGAAAAAAAAAGCAAACGTAAAGGGTGCATGTATGTGTGCGTGTGTGTGTGTGCGTGTGTGCGTGTGTGTGTATTCAAATTAGTGAAAGATCTTCATCTTACTGAAAGAATAAAAGCAATACCACGAATAGCACACATTTACTAACATATGCCTAGCGACAGGCCCTGGGGCTGTGTTTCACATGGAAGCTCTCATTTAATCTTCACCACAAATTTGTAAGGAAGGATGCTAATGCTCCCATTTCACAGAGGTAAGGAGGGTGGATCTGGGGCTCAGATTAGGTCACTTGACTCCACCCCTAAAGCCCTTAGTGGGTTTCATACTGAAAGAAGTTCAGAGCCTCATACTGTAAAAAGAAAGCAACCAAACATGAATAATTTTAAATTGAAAGTTGCAAACAACAGAGGATATACTTGGGCAAAAGGGGGGAAAGGAGCAAAAGGGAGAAATAAGTACTTCAGCCTGGCCAGTGTGGCTCAGTGGTTGAGTGTTCACCCATGAACCAGTAGGTCACAGTTTGATTCCCAGTCGGGGCAAATGCCCAGGTTTCGGGCTCGATCTCCAGTAGGGGCGTGAGGAGGCAGCCAATCAATTATTCTCTCTCATCATTGATGTTTCTATCTCTCTCTCCCTTCCTCTCTCTGAAATCAATGAAAACATATATATGAGGAAGTACTTCAAATACTACAAATGGCAAAGACTGAAAAGACAAGGGATCTGTAAAAAAATTATAACAGGGAGCCCAATAAGACTAGAATATAGGCACTAAATACATTCTTCACCTAAAATTAGGGGGAAGTTGATAAATTTATTCCTTCCTTCATTCAAAAATACTGAACCAATCATGGGCCAGGCTTTCTTCTATGTACTGGACATAAAAAGGTGAGCAATTGCCCTAGCTGGTTTGACTCAGTGGATAGAGCATCGGCTTGCAAACTGAAGGGTCCCAGGTTCAATTCTGGTCAAGGGCATGTACCTGGGCTGCGGGTTTGGTCCCCAGTAGGTGGCATGCAGGAGGCAGCCAATCAGTGATTCTCTCTCATCATTGTTGTTTCTCTCTCTCTCTCCCTCTCCCTTCCTCTCTGAAATCAATAAAAATATATTTTTTTAAAAAAAGGTTAGCAAGTCCCACATGCAGCTGTGTTGCCTGCTGGACTGCAGATGGGCACACACACAATTATCATATGATGGGAGAGGCATCCTTATAGGGAAGGACAGTGAGTTAGAGTGCACGAGAGGGTTGGCTAATCAAGACAGGGTAAAAAGGATTCATGGAGGAAGTGGTGCCTATGCCGAGCCTTGAAGGATACGTGAACTAAATCACACAAGGAGTGTGTGCATAAGGGGTTCGGGAAGAGAGAAAAGGGAAAAGGGATCCTATGTGCAAAGTCCTTGAGGCCAGGGAGTTCAGAGGCAAAAGTCAGAGTGCTCAGCAGGAAACCAGAACGCTAATTTGGGAGTCAAGAGACCAATTAAAGTAAAAAAATTAATTCTTTGAGATCTACAGGAGTTGTAGAGAGAACACTAAAATGTATTGGGAATGTGCTATGTTCCAGACATTGCACTGGATTCCTTTTCATATGTCAGCACATTGAATTCTCACAACAACCCTGTGGTTCAGGGATGATTAATTCTGCTTTACAATGAGGAGCCCAGGATTTGGAGAGGTTAAGTAACGTGTCCAAAGTCACACATGTATAGGTGCTATCGTTTGGATTTAAACTCAGAGGGTCCAATTCCAACATCCAGGATCTCAGTTAACCAGGTTGTTTTTATTATCTATTTTTATTGTGCTTTTAAAATTACTATTAAAATCACAAAAAAGTTATGGAATTTTGCTTTAAATAAAACCAGCCATCAAGGCATAATCTAGGGTCAACATATTCAGCCCCATTCAGACATGTAGTCCTACTTACCATTCAGTCTTTCAAGATGCCTCCCTGATAGCCCTGCCCCCTCGATACAATGCTGGGCTTGGTGCTGCCACATATGCTTTCATAATTCCCTTTGTCTTCTCTGCTCTCCACTGGACTGTAAGCTTCAAGAGGGCAGGCTCATCGCTGTATCATTAGCACTTGGTACAGTTGCTGGACATACGGCAGTTATTCAACACATCCCTTAAGTAAATATTCTAAATCAAAGTTAACTGGGAAAAAATTAACATTGGAATATGCACTTATAACCAATCGTCTTCAACCTGAAAGTGGAAGGAATAATCTTAGCTAGTTTTTGCCGAGACTGTACAGATTAATGAGTCAATGTCTTCTGTATATGTGAGGTCCTCAGTGGTTCTCAACCTTCTGGTCCTTTAAATACAGTTCCTCATGTTGTGACCTGACCATAAAATTATTTTCGTAGCTACTTCACAACTGTAATGTTGCTACTGTTATGAATCGTCATGTAAATATCTGATATGCAGGATGGTCTTAGGTGACCCCTGTGAAAGGGTCGTTCGACCGCCAAAGGGGTGGCGACCCACAGGTTGAGAACCGCTGCCTCAGAAGGATCCATGTGTATAGCAAATGCTACTGTTTATTTTCTATGGTATATAAATGATCTTAAAATATCATCATGACCATTTGTAATTGCAGTGGCAGCAATGAGGAAACAGGTTCAATTAATTATCACAAGTTTTATGGCCTGAGAGATGTCAGAGTTCGACACAGAGAAACATTAATGAGATTCCATGAGAAGCCCAAGAGAGAAGCTAATGCTTAAGTGGGTACCCAGCTACTTGACGATTGGAAAAGACTTTTAAGGGCAAAAGACTCATGCACAAACACAGTATGTGTTGGGAGAATGCCAACCAGGAGGCAGGACAGAATGAAAGATGGATGTAAAAGGAAGCAAAGAGCAGGGAAGTGTAACACTGGTGACTTATCTATTGGCTTTAAAATCTCTTGGTGTATTCATTGAAAACAAAAATTTCTCAATCCATCACCACTTAACCAAATAAAAATCATTGTGAACAAGGCCCTAGAATTTGCATTTTAACAGGTTTCTCGGGTCGTTTTAAGCACTGAAAAAAGCAGTGACCCACTAGTTCTTAAATCCTTGAAAACAGATAACCACAGGATAGAAAAGTGAGGAGGTTCAGTGATGCTTGTTGTCTAAGAGGAAGATGAGCAGTCCAAAGAGATATTTGGAAAGGTATTATGAGTTCAGATGACGGGTGGAGATTCATCATATTCATCACACCCACTTCGGAAGGCAGATCTCATCACAGATCTACGCTGCACCCCGCTCCGCTGCACCCCACCCCACTGCTCTCATCCACGCTTCCCTGGCTGGGGGGACTGGCTACCATCTCAGGCTTGTCTTCACATCTTGCTCTTTCCCCTAGTATTCAGTATTTCAGTCTTCTGTGAAGCACATACCCAGAGGTGCCCATAAATATTTAAGTAATGTTGATTTGATGTATTCGTGGTCTTTGAATTTAAAAAAGCAACATCATTTGATGTTTCACAGCTTCTAACAGGCAAGCATCTCTACTTGATTTTATTGTAGGTTATTCAGGACATCTTTTCCTAGGGATGATGGTACCTCATGGCTCTGATCAATGGAGAAACAGTGGTTCTAATTTAGGGATAAAAGCAATAAATACACCCCTAAATCCACTTTTTTTAGAAGACATGAAGAGAGATTTATGATTTGAAATGTAGCTCAAGGGGTCAAATCCTGCATTAAGGGGCTAGAGTATGATGTAAAAAGAAATGAAACAATATATTGATATTGATACTGAAGATTTTAATCACTGACAAAATATTGGGGGGAAAAAACCCCTGGCCCTGTGGTGGAAGATGATGGAGGTCGTAATTACTCTGTGGAACATTTAAGCCACTGTTAGCTTTTGCTTGAATCAATTCAAAGCACTTGGCCAGCCTCACGCATCCTCCCAGCTCCCAGAAGTGGCCCTAACTCAGGAATCATGCCCTCATGTGAGAGGAAGCGGGAAAGTAACCACCCCACTCCTGTAAGGCCAGCACATGGATTTCAGCTTGGCAAGGAAATTTCCTAACAAACCACATGGCCCATTTCTGTCTTTGAATGTTCGAACAATCCGCTAAAATAGTATTTCTGACAAAAATAACATCCTTTTCCCACCCAAGTGTTTGGCATCTAAATGCTATTCTAAGCATTTTAGAAAGAAAGATAAATTAGTCAAAGCTATTTACAACAATGACTTCCAGTGCTGTGGCCAGAGATAGAGAGAACTTCACTTGAATTGCCAAGAAGGGAACAGGGTGTCATATAAGCCCTGGAAACAAGCCAGGGGACCTGTCCGCTCTGGGCTCCGAGAGGATTTGGAAGGCTGCCCAGGCTCAGGCAGCCAGGGTGGGGGTGCATGGGGAATGAGAAACGGGGTCTTTTCTCCAGTTTTAGGGTAAGGATTGCATATTAATGCTAACGTGGCCCAGCTCAATCATTTTAGCTACTCTAGCCGGGCCTTCCTACCAGCAAGAAAGAAGCCACCCACCAGTTACAAAGCTTTTCCTTTCTGTACAAGGCTGGGGCCTGGTCTTTGCTCAATGTCTGCACTGGTTTCCACTGTCTGGGGGAAGAACATGGCTTTAAACACTGAGGTAACGACAGACGACTCTCCCCAGCTCAGTAGCCAGTCACTCACACTGCACATCGCTGCATCCCTGCTTTTCTACCTCGTGCCTCTTCTGTGGATGCTAAAGGCTTGTTGCTTCTTCACACGTAGCCAGATCCAGTCTGGGACACAGCACACGGTGGGACCTCAAGGGCAGAGGGCTCCTCGCTGGGCCTCCCTTCTCACCAGTGCCAGTTCCCTAACCTTCACCTTGTCACCATTAAGCTTAGGATCGTGGGTATAGATGAGGCTCCAACAGACTGGCAAGCTGCTGGTGTTGAGGTACAATCCCCAGCCCACCTGCTTCAGAGGCATCAGAAGAGCTGGTTAACATGCAGCCTCCTGGGCCTCCCCACACCTACTGAGTCAGATGGAGGGCTGGGAATCTGCATTTCAACGTGCTCCAGAGGTAAATATGATGCACATAGAAGGTTAAGGACCACAACCATAGGTGCAAAGTCTTAGTATCGAAATGTATTTAGTTCTTGAGTTTAATGGTGAATTAAAAAAGCAAAGAATAACATCTGAACCTTGTTTACTGGGCTTTGGAAAGTGAGAGACTGAATAGTGAAGAATAATGATATTTGGGAAGAACAGGTAGGAACCCAGAGAAAAAGGCCAACATGACCCCCACCTTGACAGTACGGAGTCTCAGGCTTTAGTGTAACTGTTAGGGTGGCTCGGGCATGAATCGGGGGAGTGCCCTGGATTTCCCTCTTAATCATCAGGAGTTGCACAGATGCTCCACAATTCAAGAACAATACAGGGCTCTCTGCCCACCTGCATTGTCTATTAAACAGAGCCACGATGATAAGCCATACACCTTTGACTTAGGTTTCATCTTTGTCACAGAATCAATGTTTGTAAAATAAGGCTGGGGGTTGGGACTCTAAATTTTATCGATGCAAACTCCAACCCTCTCAGCTGAGACCACCCAGTTTTCACTTTTTCTCTATGCCTTAATTTCTCTCATGGATTGGACATGCAGATAGTACCCGTCATATATACATTTTAGGGTTGTTAAAGAGGGCTGAGCCGTGGAAAAAGCAGGGCACAAAATAGTTATTAATACTACTAATTAGTGTTAATACTTTCACATTATTTAAAAATGAACACTGAACTGACAATGAACCGCCTGGCTAAAGTCTGGGGTTGATTTATGGATTTAAATTATTCACACGCTATCACCCATGGCCGCAGACACTTCAAGTTCAAGTTCTTTGGAATATCATATAATTTTCTGGAGCTTCCACAGAGTTGCCGATTCTCTTAAAAGATGGCTATGAGCCTTGCAACCTGCTCTCCTTCCATTTCAGGTCTAATAGGAGGGAGGTTGTTTTTGTTATTTGTTTTGTGTTGTTTTTTTAAATAGAACCTAAAAAAACAACAACACCCTAGGTTAGACTTGAATAAGTCTGGATATGTTGTACTCCCTCGACAATGTAGCAACAATAAAATGTTTGCTGCAATTGCTGCCCTCCTACCGCAATGCGTGTACAATACATCTGACGGAGTGTGTCTATTTCCAGGGCACCTATCACCATGGCAGCTGAGCAGAACTCTCCGGAACAATCAGGTTAGCAATATAGCCCTTGGTTACTGCCTCCTGAAAGCTTTGCTCTTGAATAAATGGGAGATTTTCTGTTCTTTTGTTTATTTTTAAGAAGCCATAAAACCCTCCAAAATAGACGATTATTGCTAAATGCTGCTTGATTTTACGAAAAATAAAATAACAAGCCCTCTTCCCACTGATACCAGTTAAAAAAAATCATTTTGTTTCTTGCCTTTAGAAAAGTGTTTCCAATCTTCATGACCACGCAAAACACATAGAATGTATGTGCTTTGAACTATATTTTAAGATTCTCTTGCCTACAGGTTAAATAAGAAAAGAGACAAGTGATGTTTACAATAAGCCCACCTTTACAGTAATTGGAACTAACTGGTATATTCATTGAATCAATAAAGGAGAATAGAGAACCTAGAGACAGAACCTAGGGAGAGAACATGGCAAAAGACCCTGGCTAGAACCTGGCTACAGAACTTGATTGGAGATCCTAGACAGAACTGGGCTGGAGATCCTGGAGGGAGAACCTCGCTATGCTGATGAACTGAACCCTGTCTCCATGTCATTCCTTCTTCGCCGACTCCGTCCACACCTTTGGGGACCCCTGGACCTGCTGGGGCAGGACCCCAGCAGTCTTGGATCTCAAATATGAGCTTACAGGCTCACCAGATGGGACCACAGCCAGCCTTCAAGAAGTAATGGCAGGGGACTAGCTTCCCCTCTGAGTTCCACTCACCCACCTTTCCACCACTCCTGGATTTTCTCAAGTGTGCATACCTACCTTTGGTGGGACATGGATGAGCATTTTAAGTGTCATTAGTTGCATACTTTAATGCACATTTTGAAAAATAAAATTTCCAGAAAAGGCAAAATTTTAGAATCCCATTTTAGATTAATGAGCCTATAGAACAGTGGTTCTCAACCTTCTGGCCCTTTAAATACAGTTCCTCATGTTGTGACCCAACCATACAATTATTTTCGTTGCTACTTCATAACTGTAATGTTGCTACTGTTATAAATCGTAATGTAAATATCTGATATGCAGGATGGTCTTAGGCAACCCCTGTGAAAGGGTCATTCGACCGCCAAAAGGGTCGCAACACACAGGTTGAGAACCGCTGCTCTAGAAGGAAGGGCAAATTTGTTTTATTCCATCCAGTTCTGATTGATTGGTAGTCACTGTCTGGAGTGCTGTGTTGACAGGAATTCTGAAGGAGCATCTGGGCTCAGCAGGAAAGAGTTTCATGATCAATAGGTCAATAAATGTATGAAGGTGGGGAGTGGGGCATGGGTGCCACACGCTTACTACTTCTGGCCTGTGGTTTCTCTAGTGCTCATGGCCACTCTCTGTACGCATGTCCTGAACCCAACTTGTCAGCACCTTGGGGCTTGGAGCTGAGGTGGATACCTGAGCCAGAATGTAGCACAGGGACTGCAACATAGCAAGCACCCACATTTATGTGTAGATCTGTCAGACTTTGTGAAGATCAACTCAACTGTCAGATTCTAGAAATACACATTCTAAACTGGGGTTCCTTTCAATCTCCCACACCGGGGGACATTATAAGTAACAGCATAATTCTTATAGCCCTTTAGGATAACAATTTAACAAACAATGTCACAAAAACTATAGAGAAATTCTAACCCTTTGCCCCAGTGATACCATCCTTGCATTGTTCTTCTAAAGAAACACTCAAGAGATGGAGGATATATTCATTCATGAATTTAATAAACTTATGAAAGATGTGAGGATTGTAAAAAAAAGAAAAAAAAAAGGAGAATAGTGCCAATTCCCACTTTCCCAGTGAGCCCACATACAGGCTTTATAACATGCCTCACAACATAGCCATTTAAAACTGATGGAGGTGTAAATTTATATCATCTTTCTAAAAAGCAATTTGGCAATAGGAGCCTTAAAATGATCATACCTTGTATCTTAGTCCATTCAGGCTGCTGTAACAACATATGACAGACTGGGTAGCTTATAAACAACAGCAATTTCTTACAGTTCTGGGGCTGAAAGTCCAAGATCAAGGCGCCAGCATGGTCACATTCTGGTGAGAGTCACCTTCCTGCTTCACAGTTGTCCTACCCACATGGTGAAAGGGGAGCGGAGCTCTGTGGGGTCTCTCTCACCACCAACACTGTACCTCCAGCCTGGACCTTGCTTCCGAGTTCCAGGTTCAAGTCACTAACTGCTTACAGTATATGTCCCATAGGCTCCTATGAGCTCATCCTTCCTGCCTCCCCTTCTCTTCACACTGTGTTCTCACAATCAGCACAAGGATCACATTAGGTTCTGCGTTCTCTCCCACTGCCCTCTTCGTACCCACACTCACACTTTGATTTCTACTTCCCAAATCTCTCTCAAATTCTGCTTCTGTTTTTGTTTAGAGTTTAGACCCTCATCACCACTCACTGCATTTTTGTTATGAGCTCTAAACATCCTCTTGGTTGCCAATCTATCCTTTGCATGAAGAAATCTTTCTGGAATGTAACTCTGATCATGGTAGTCCCCTTTAAGAAGCTAGAAGTCACCCTACCTGCCCTACCTGATCTGGCTCCTTCCCACCTACCCCACTTCATCTCCCATGGCTTCAACACTGACTTCCTACTTTCCAAGGAAACAGAACTATCCTGGCTCCCTGAACCCACATGCTATTCCCCACTCTTAGGAATTTGCAGGTTCTCTTATCTTCAACTGGAATCCTCTCATATACGCCACCTCCCTGCAAGCTACACATTTCCTTGACTTAGCTCAAGGTTCAATTCCTTTTGTTTACCTTCCTCCATGGCATCATTATTTCCTGCACATATTTCCATGGTATATTAATGATTCGATCAAAATTTACTAAGAACCCAATATCATGCATGCACTGTGCTGACTGTTGGATAGATGGACTAGAGGGACTCCCATCACATTTATTGAACTCGCTTTATTTACAGCCCTGAACTGCTAGAGGGCAGGCACTGGATCATAATCACCTTTGTATCCCCGGAACATGGCAAAAGTAGGTAATTAATAAATGTGTGTTCAACCAACTGAAGCTGTAATGTTTTGGCGATCCCATCAGAGTGATTAAACTTTACAACTGTAAAAGTAACTCATATTTTCCAATGGGTAGCAACTGACACTTCATAAGAGTGAAACACTGTTCACACATCAACTGTGTTCAGAGAGCACGTGATTTAGCAGTCCTTAATGATGCATTATTAGGGATATAAATGGATAATTTCTGAGTCCCCTCATAATCCTATTATAAAAATGACTGATAGTATGGGGAACATATTTAGTTCCATTGTAGTCTGCTTCCAAAAACTGTGATCTCTAATCCATGCTGCATTGATTTGCCTGATAGAAATCTTGCTTGTAGTGTTATTCAGCATTTAAGGAGACAGGCAAGAGAAAGGAGTAGAGATTTGATTTATAGCTAAGGAATGACATTTTGGTTCTTGGTTAATATTTAAAAAATCAAATGACATACAATATTTGATTATACTCTGTGGTTGATATATGAATCTGTAAACCCCATTTTTTCTTACTAAGGCATTCTTTTGGTTTTACACTGAGGCTTATTTCAAATTCAATCTCATGTTCTGATTCTATTGGAAATCACTAACTGGCATGTACCTTTTGCTTTTTTCGCTGAATAAATACATTAATTAATCAGTTTAAAAATGTAGGAAGGTGGTATGAATTTTCATGAACTAACACTATGACTTGTTCATTAAATCTAAATATTTCCAAATCATCCAAGAATAGGGGAAGTAATTGCACATTTGCAATATGGTTGAAATGGAAAACGTATTTGCAGATTTGAAATTATATGGATTCAATATAAATCTTTATCTGTCAATTTACTAAGTATTTAAGACTAAGATTTCTTTCTTTTTAAACTTTCTTTTAGAAAATTGAAAGAAGCTTGGTTGGAGTTGTCCCAAAACACTTTCCAATATACTTTCCTGAAATCCACTCACTGTGGGATCGAATGTCACAAGTGATGGGTTTTTACCACAACTTCTGAAAACTTTCTTTGTTCCTCAAGCCAGGTGAGCCAAGTTACAAATCTGTTCATTCATTTCTATTTCCTGAAAGATTAGATATTCTCGCTCAATAGCCGGTCACTTGAAGGGCTCCTTTCTCTGGCTTTAGAATTACTCTCTTATTTCTTTAATCTCTTTGGTTTCATGTAGTTGACCTTATTGGTCAGAAAAGTGTTTTTGGCTTTTGTCTGCCATGAAAGAAAAGTGATGACCCATCTAATTTGCTCTTCTTGGTTTTCTACTCCTGTCAAAGCCAATGTCTTCACTATGAATACTACCCTGTGCCATTCTTATTATCAAGTATTGTGGTTTGAGTAGTCTCTAAAAAATAATTTCAGTGATTGGCTTTCATGGGCTAAGAAAGTTTCTGCATTTAAAGGTTTGTAATGAATCAAGCGATGTATGTAGTGTACATTTAGTCTGCAATGGCGTAATCATACAACTGAGACTCCGTGAGTTTTAATTAGAATAAAGCTCTTTTAAAAAATTTAAAAATCTTTTTCATTCCACCCCATTATTCTTATTTAGTTTCTGTTTTTTACTTATGGTTTTGCACCTGTTTGTTGATTACTAATTCACATCTGTTCCTGGCTTTGCTATAAATCAATTGTAAACACTAGGAAAGTCACTTAATATCTTCATTTGATTTTCTTCAGTTTTAAAGTCAAGAAGGTTAGTAAGGATTCTCTAAATTTCTTCTCAGCATTAATATTTAAGGATTCTAAAATTTCATTTAGCATCATAGGATTCGGCCACTCTATGAAAATCAGGGTGTCCTGCATAAAGTGTCCAATATTTCTTCAGCATGGGGAGGCAGGACCTACATGTATCATACAACTAGAACCCTTCTGGCTCCCCCAGAGTTTGATCACCTACTTTGGAGTTTGATTACCTACTTTAAAATAGGGTACAAGCAACTAACAAAAGGCCTCTCTAAGGAGCTGTCATGTAGTCTCAGAAGAGAATTACAAGATAGAAACAGCCATAGAAAGATCAGGAAAAGAGAGAACGCTTGGTAAAGAGAACAGCGAGTGTAAAGAGCTAGGCAGAAACTAACTGGGCATCTAGAGAAACATGAAGCAGGTCAGTGTGGCCGGAAATGGTGTATGAGAAGGAAAGCGGTAGAAAGTCAGATCAGAAAACGAGGCAGAAATTAGATCTTGCAGGGTCTTTTAAATCGCAGTAAGGAGCTCAGATTTTCTTCTGAGCACTTTGGGAAGACGATGAATGGCCCTGGCTGCTCACATCCTTTGAGTCACACTCTGAAGCTGCCACGCAGAGAGCAGCCTGCAAGGGCAACAGTGGAGGCACAGGACCAGTAAGACATAATGTGAAACCTTGAAGAGCAGTTCTCACACAATTCACCTTTTGAACGTTTGCTAGAATATTCATGGAGATTTCTATGTTTGTTTGAATATAGCTCCTGCTTGGGGCTGGTGTGTATAAAGTATGCCTTCACTCTGTATGGTTGCTGCTGGCCCATGTGGTTTTTCTCCCTGTGCCTTCCTCCCTTTTGTCCATAATGCATTCAGACAAGGCTACTATAGAAAATGCACACAATAGAAGAATCCCCGAGAACCCAAACAAAGGCTGGTCTATACCACAACCAGCGAGTGAGTCCTGCCAAAAAAAAGGAAGTACCGCTGGACTCCAAACACGCTCAGAACCAGACTGACTTCTTTAGTTCCCTTCAGCTTTGTCCACACCTGGATTTGTTTCAAGAAGATGCATCTCAAAGCAAGTGGTCCATTTGGTTCTGAAACCTTACTTTAATTCTAATTACCGCCTCTCACCACAGGGTCTTCATTGCATTCGCCTTCTTCGGTCAGGTGCTTTATTACTCGGCTCTCATTCCTCACCTGGCCAGTTTTTAAAATCAGGATTTTTTTTTTCTTCAAGAAATACTGATCAGAGTCAACTCTCAATAAAGGAATGCTAGCATAACAATGAAATGCAGCAGATTATCTATCTGGAAACAGGGAGAGCCACACAGTTCAGGACGGTGGGGGAGGAGGGAGAAATCACTCACAGTGTGTGTAAATGATTGGCAAATACTACAAGAACAAAGGAAAGAAATTGCACATGTGAGCCTGTGTGTGCATACATGTACATAGCACTTTTCTCCTGAGTCACAATGTATTTCATATGACAAAGGATAATTAAATATCTCTGAAACGTTAATTGCAGATTTCTGAAAATAATTCTGAAACTTTGCATGGTGTCAGGACATTAAAGTGCATTGGTCACAAAACTAAGAAAATGCCACATGGTGTCATAGAACCTCAAAACTTGAGGTTGAAAAGAACATTTCTGTTAGAATCCTAAATCTTTTATAATATTCAAAATTGACTGCCAAGCTCCCAACATTATGGATCAATTTGTAGACAGACTACGGAAATTATTCATTATACAACACAAAGTAGCCTGGTCAGATTGTGAACTTACACCAGCTGCTTGTTCCCCCAGACCCAACCCTGGAGACGGCACAGAACGGAAGAGGAGGCTGACGGATCTCAGAAACTCCTATCTAAACTGGGAAACCCGTCATGGGAGAGAGTGGTTACCTTCCAGTGTGGGCAGCAGACAGCAGCCCAGAGAGGATGGGCTCAGAGGAGAGGCTGGAATGGAGGGAGCTGCCTCGTTTCTTTTCCTCTAATTGCCCTGAGCTAGATCACTGGAGGCATAAACACAGCAGTACATGCTCTTGGGTGGTTCCAGAACATTCCCTCCTCCCCCAGGGTGGAGAGACAAGAGAGGTTCCCAGAAAGGCAAGGTCACTTGGTGGTGCTGTTTGAGTGATGGAGCGGGGATGGTAGGTAGTGAGGTGGTGAGACGGGAGGAAAAGGCGAGCCCAGATCCTAAGAGCAGAGGCTTTCCACACTGGGGAACATTCTCTTTGCCACTCCCTAGCCTTACCATGAGGGGACCAAGCTAGAATCTCAAAATATATAAAGCATAGTTGGTCAAACTGTGGGGTGAAATGGATTAATCAAAAATTCTAGCCTTGTACAGAAACTCAAAGATCAAGCACACAAAAATTAGCAAAAGTGTATATAAGATTTCTATATCAAAATTAATAAGCTCAAACTAATAGAGCACTTTATATCCAATAGAGAATATATATTTTGTTTTCATTACATATACATGAAACATTCAAAAAAAAAATCAAGTACTTGCTAGGGCATGATTAAAACCTTAATAAATCCCAGTGAATCAACATTTTAGACACTCAAAACTAACCAACATGTAATAAAATGTAAAATCATAGGGGATATTATAAAAACTTAGATCTGAATGACAGTGAACACATGTCAAAATTTGACTTTTAAATATATTAGTCAGAAAATGAGAAAATAAAAAAAAATGAGCTATATTTTCAACTCAGAAGAGCAACAGAGAAAATTCAAAGAAACAAGGATGTATCAGTATAAAAATAAATTGAGCCCGGCTGGCATGGCTCAGTGGTTGAGTGTCAACCTATGAACCAAGAAGTCATGGTTCGAGTCCTGGTCAGGGCAGCAGAGGGCGTGTAGGAGGCAGCCAATCAATGGTTGCATCATTGATATTTCCATCTCTCCCTCATTTTTGAAGAAAGCAACAAAAATGGAGAAGGCAAAAACCAAAAGCTGCTTTTTGAAAAAATTAATGAGATGAACAGGACTGATCAAGAAAAGGAGACAGAGGCAGCAAATAAAATGTGACATGAGAGAGAAAATAGTGACACAACAGAGATTATAAAATAATATTATGGGCATCAATACACATTAATAACTTGAAAACTAGGACAAAATTGATACATTTGGGGAAAATACAGTACACATTAGTATAAAAAAAGAATCAAAATCCAGATGGTTTTACATTTCAGTTCTACTACACTTTTAAAGACTAAATGATGCCTACTTTCTACAAGTTGTTCCAGAAACAGACAAGGAGGGAAAGCTACCCATGCCATTTTATACTGCAAGTATAATTTTTATTCTAAAATGGGAGGAGGCCGGTACAATAAAAAAAACTTATTATAGGCTCCATTCATGTATGAGAGGCAGTAATGCACAGTACAGAAGAATACCGACTCCAGAGCCAGGCTCTCTGGGTTCAAACTGCAGCTCACTCTTGGCTAGCTGTGTGACCTTGAAAATGTTACTTATTTTTTGTGTGCCTCAGTTTCTCCATCAGTAAAATAAAAATGACAAATATTGAAATATATACCATAGGTTGCTATGAGGATTCAATGAGTAAAGTCCTAGTCTGGCACCAAGTAAATATGTACAGTCCTTGCCTGGTACTGAGTAAATGTTCTGTAAATGTTAGTAATTATTAATGTTGACATGAATATCAGTTATAAATAAATATTAGCAAACCAACAGATATTAAAATGCTGTATACTATAGCAGTTACTCCAAAGGATGACAGCACCCAGAGGTGCTTTCAGCTGTCACCATGCATACCTTCTTCATGCAGACCTTCTTCCCAGTGTCCCTGGTCAACCTTTCAGTGTGATATCCACCAATACACTCTCCCATCAGAAAGTGTGGCTATGTTATTCATATTTTTTTCTCTCTATTTTCTTTTTCTTTTATTTTGGAGAGGAAGGAGAGGGAGGGAGGGAGAGAGAGAGAGAGAGAGGGACCAATGAGAGAGAGAATCATTGATCGGTTGCCTCCTGCATGCCCCACACTGGGGATCGAGCTCAAAACCTGGGCATGTGCCCTAACTGGGAATTGAACCATGACCTCCTGGTTCATAGGTCAATGCTCAACCACTGAGCCATGC
>NW_005871325.1:1437853-1627606 GCF_000147115.1 Myotis lucifugus | reverse complement strand
CCTCTAGTAAAATAATAAGATATTTAAAAGTGTGCATGATGGTGATTTGATATACTATATGTATACATTGTGAAAAGATTCCCACCATTTAGATAATTACCACAGCCATCAGTTCACATATTCATCTCTTTTTCTGGGGAAAATATTTTAATTCTGCTCTCTTAGCAAATTTCAATTTTATTATGCAGTGTTATCAGGTATAATTACCATGTTGTACATTTAGATCCTCAGAAATTTTCTTTCTAGTCATGTTTCCCCATTGCCTAGCAAAATCCTTCATCTAATGAATTCAGTGAGGATAGAATTCAGATAGCGCTGTGTTATTTACCAAAAGTGTTTCAGAGCAAAACCTGAGATATAACACCAATGTAGTTATAAAGAAAGAGAAAAAAAAAGGAATCTACTTTTTCTACTCTTTCCCAAGGGCCTACTCAATATCGGCAATCAAGACAATTTTTCCCTTTTAATTTGCTGGATGATTAATGTGTTTTAAGATTTTTCTCTATCAGATATATTTCCAGATGAATATCTGATTAGTTGAATTGGGCTGAGGCATATATTGAGCAGATCCATATTCAGTTCTTGTAATACTCTCTCATTTCCCCCTCTGCTCTGGCATTATAAATCCAGTTGTCACAACATCTTCAAATAACCCCCTGGAAGAAGGCAAAAGTTGTCAAAACTGCTCTCAGGTTCTATGTGACAAAGTTGTTTCCTACGCCCCGATGCTTCCCAACCAGACTGGAGGTTTGAGAAGAAGGTCTGCCTTATGCCACCATCAACCACTGCCAGTACTTTGCCTCCTGGAACTGTAGATGTTAGTGAATCTTTATCAGATTAAGAAGGGAAGACATTGTTTCATATCCTCTCCGACCATGTTGGTGGAAGGAGCAAGAAGTAGCTAACTCCATATTGGTCTCACTGCATCTTTCTGTCGAACCACTCTACTATTTCATGAAGCTTGGTAGAGCATTTCTCTATTGTCAGCCACGAGATTGAATGTGCACATTTCTCATTTGACACAATATAATGATCTATTCTTAACATTGAATGAACTTTTATGCATAGCATGTCATTCTCCATTTTCAGACTATAATCCACTATAGTCAACACAAATATCAACAGTAGAAGCAGTAAATGGCTTGTGCATATTCATACAATAGATACTATTCACTAGTAAAAATATACACATTATGTTGTACCCCAGAATGGACGATTTCACAGATGTATGCTGAACCAAAATAACAGACAGAGAAGAGAACATACATATGCATGCCTATATACAATGTATGAAAACAGGTAAAATTAATGTGCTATAATCAAAATTAGTTAATTTTGAGGTGAAAAAGTCTAGAAGAGGATACAAGTACTTGAGTAGAGTTATTTTCTATTTCTCAGTCTGGGGAGTGGTTACAGTGTGTCTTTATTTATAAAAATTTATTGAGCTCTAAATATGCAATGTATTCAATTTTAAATGTATGCTGTGCTTTACTTAACATAGTTTAACTCAAATAAAATATAGGAAAATAGGGAACTACAATAGTTGGATTCATAGCCAGATCTGTGCCAGTGTATCATAAAAAAGACATGGAAGAACGAGTTTCAGGGGGAAAAAAAAGGCATTTCAATATTCTTAAATAGTTCATAGCAGCAAATGGTTATACTGACTTATAATCCCAACTATGGTTAAGGAAATATTCTTTGCTCTACCCACGTAATCATATGACCAAATCTTCTTTGTCTTCTTTTATTCAAGAGCAATTTTGTTCTTCCCACCCCACTGCCACAGTGAAAATGTCTTGTTAGGATAGGCATGGCAACTCCATTACTGGTGAAGCAATACATAAAGTAATATTGTATGTTTTTAAAGAAATTCCAGTTATAAAAATAGATGTTTGTCCATATATGCAAAGCTTTAATTTTTCTAAAATAAGAAACTGGGTAAAACAGGGAAGAATAAACATCCAATAAGAATAAAAATAAATTATGGATGACAATGTAGATGCACTATATACAGACTTAATTAACTTCTCTTGTTTAAATATGGAAAGCAATGAAGTGATTATTTTACTACTAGAGGCTTGGTGCACCAATTCGTGCATGGGTGGGGTCCCTTGTCCTGGACAGCAATCAGGGCCCATTGGGGCTGGCCAGCTGAGGGGAGGAACTGTGGGAGGTTGGCTGGCTGCCAGCAGGTACCATCAGCAGGTGTGAGCAGGGCCGGCACCGTCAGTGCGTGGGAGCGGCAACGGCAAGAGCGGGGCTGCCCAAAGAGAGGGGTCCAAGGGGCCGAAGTGGGAGAGGTCAGGCAGGGGTGCAGAGCACAGGGCCAAGACCTGCCCTTGTGCCCACCACAGCCTCTCGGCCCACAGTTCCTTTCAAGGTGCACAAATTCATGCACTGGGCCCCAGTATTATATATATATATTACCTAGAATCAAATACACAGTGGTATTTTCCATGTGCTCCCCCTCACTAATTTATTTGGGATTTTGTTATGGGATACCTGGTTCAGAAATATTTTCCTCCTCCACACCTTTTCTATTTCAGTAACTAATTGTTGCCCTCTCACCACTGGAAGACTTTAGGGGGCATACAGCAGAGGATAGTGAATACATACCTTCACACTGTGTGATTGTGTATGTATTTCCCTGAAATGATACTGTTTTGTTTTGTTTTTTTAATCCTCACTTGAGGATATTTTTACATTGATTTTTTGTTTGTTTGTTTGTTTAGAGACAATGGAGGAGAGAAGGAGAGACATGGAGAAACATTGATGTGAGAGAAACACATCAATTGGTTGCCTCCTGCACATGCCCTGACCAGGGATTGGACCAGGGAGAAGCCTGCAACTGAGGTATGTGCCTTTGACCAGAATCAAACCCGGGACCCTTCAATCCACAGGCCAATGCTCTATCCACTGAGCTAAACCGGCCAGGGGTATTTTTCTATTTTTATAATGTTACTATGTCTGTTAATCTAGATGTGTTGGGAATTGAAAATAATCAAGTCAGTACAAATATAACGTGATATATTTCCTTGTACTGATTATATTTTAAATATACAAAGAACCTTAAAAACAGGAAATTAATATTGTCAAGATATGTTTCAGCTCTGAGTAGTCCGAGCACTTCACCTATGGCTGATGCCTTCATCCTTAACCTTTTCGGAGAGAGCCTTTTCAGCAGAGGCCTGGACCAGAAGGCACAATCACTGTAGCCAACTCCCATAAGTGTTAGCTAACAAGTATTCATACAGGCAAAACCCAACTCCTGAGAGTCAGCAGAATACCTTGGTTCTTCTCCCAGAAGGACCTGGCCTACGTGCCCCGAGGCTCTCTGATAAAACAGCCAAGTGCTTCACCAGCCATCAATGTGTTCCCCCCACTCTGTCCTCTTCTGTGAAATTGTAGATGTCATACATCGTCCCAAACTCTATACTAGGACTTCCTTCTGGTAGTTTCTAGAATGTCTAAATAGTGAAGTTACTTATCTAATATTCATGTCTGGGTCTTCCATTATCTCTCTGCCTTAGAAAAGTTCTGATTGTGTAGCTCAGTGGTTGCACGTCATCGACCTATAAACCAGGAGGTCATGGTTCCAGTGCCCATCAGGGCACTATTGAGTTTGATCAAATAATTGAATCTATACCCCTCCCCTGGGAACTGACCATTGGGCAACTTCACAGCAGACATTCCTTTTCCCTTAGACCACGTTCCACTTGCTAAGGCCATTATCTCTCCCCTCTGGACACACCCAGAGAGTTCTCCACCCAGAAAAAGCCAGCCTTGCATCCTTTAAAATCTCTGACTCCCCATCCCTGGAGGCTGGCGCCATTTTGGGGCTCAGCCAATCTGGTATCCAGATGACCTAATAAATTTATAATCTCTTACTACTTTGGCCTTGTGCATTCCTCCTTTGGCGCCCTTAACAGGCACATGCCCAGGTTCAGTCTTGATCCCCAGTAGGGGGTGTACAGGAGGCAGCCAATCAAGGGTTTTTCCTCATCATTGATATTTCTATCTCTCTTTTCCTCTCTGAAATCAATAAAATGTATGTTTTTAAAATATTTTTAAACAGAAAGGTCTGATTGTTAAGTTTAAATAGAAAACTTCTTTATTTCTACTTATATTTATAAATTTTCCTATTTATTACTCAATATATTCAACTGCTTAATACCAGTGGTTGTCTTTATGATCATTACAGCCCATCAATGTATACCCTGGAATTTGTATGAACAAAGTTATATATATCTACATATTATCCCTATATTATGGCTTGCTCCTGACCCTGTATTCTTTTTCTACAGTCTGACATTTATCTTCAAATGTGAATTAATATAATATGTTTTGTTACCAGACATTAAATAACTGGTGATAACTTTTGACTTTTCTATAAGCTTCTCAATGTAAAATCCAATACAGTGATAAAATCACAGTGGCTTGAGATGAAATCTTAATTAGAGTTTTATAAAGTTGATATTTAAATTTTCACTCACCTAAAATCCATTTTCTCCTATATTAATCCACTGAAGTATTACAGGAAAGCATTTTTAGAAACAGGACTCACACATAACACTAGTGTGGGATAATAAACAACTTCGAATTTTCATGAAAAATGTCATTTTAAAAGAAAGACATTCAATATGATGCAAAACCTTTATTATTTAATAAGTATTTTTAAATTTTATTATTTAAGATCTTTCAAGCATTGCAACAAAACTTAATGAACTTTTATTATTTTGCCATGACAATTATTTTTGTTCATTGCAATTGTAAAATTTTATAGTAGCTTATCAACGCTTACCTTCTTTTAGGAAAATGTACTTGTGGTTCTTCAGTGTAATCACAGTGCCTCATAAAAACTGTGTTATTATGTTGGCTTAGTATAATATGCTTTTTGCATAAAAATAACTTATTCTCTCCCTCATTGGTAATTATAACCTAAGTCCATTGCAGTCGTAAACTTGGCTTGAGTACTTGATGGGCCACTTTATTTTATTCTAACTACCCTTTTTCTATTATGACTATTTATTATGTCTTCATAAATGTGATGCAAAGCAATAGTGGGGTGCAAGACACTGGCACATCTGTTTTCCTAAGGAGTGTTTTTTTCTCCTTAGGCAGAAGTCCCAAGTTATTATTTATTTGCAACATTGGAAAGTGTTCTAAAGCCATGTTCGCCCAGGTGTTTTCACCATGAAAAAGCTGTGTGAACACTTATTAATGAGCAGTAACTACAGTCCCAATGACACGCGGCATTGTTGCCATCGTAGCTTCACTGAAACGAAGAATAAGGAAGCAGCCGGATGGAATACAAAGAAAGTATTTGAGTAGGTGGAAATGTGCCTGATGGGTGTTTGTTATTGGGGTTGCAAAAAACTGGAAACTAGTCCAATGAATTTTCTTTCTTATGCTGACCACAGAACAGATGAAATCATATATTATATCTTACATATGCCCCTTTCTTTGCATTCTAAGGAGCATTATTTTGTGTTTTGCTTCTTTGCTATTTTTTTGTAATTGTAGGAAATAGGAAAATTTATCGGCAGAGATAAAGCATTTCTTAAAATTGAACTGGCACATAACATATTATGTAAAGTGTTATAGAAGCATGTGATAACCTCTCTGCCATGACCACAGTCAGAATTTTACATATAAAATTTTAAAATGCGATTCAACTATATTGTGCTGCTATCTCCTGTTTATAAGCCTACTGTGTGGCAAATTAGTGTTTGCTATGCTTTCCACATAGGTCTTATACTCTCTACAATCCTATAATTCCAGGGGAAACCAAAACAAACAGACAAACAAGCAAACAAAAAACAAACACACACACACAAAAGACCTAATTTCACTTGTGTAAATTTGTTCAGCTGGATCCATAATCAACTCATTGACATTCATAGCAAAAGGTATGTTACCTTTCTTTCAATACTCAATATAGCATTCTTTCTCTAAGCTTAGCCTTCCATTCTGAGACAACTGAAATTTTATACACACACACACACACAGATTAGCTGACAGAGATATAAAAATTACATCAGTTGGGATTTAATGATATGAGTCCATTAAGCAAAAAAAAAAAATTAAAACTGGATTCAGTGTTTTAGATGGAGGGATATTCTTACAGTACCAAATTCTGGACAAACTATTTTCTTCACCACTTAGCAGATGCCAATCTATCAATTCTATTATGTTCTAACCAGAATTTCTGGTAAAATAAGCTGTTCTTTATTGAAAAAATACATATTTTTAAAAAATTGTCTGTTTATAAATTTTCCAGTACTTTTTTATGTTGTTAATCCTTATGTGAGGATATTTTTTCCATTGATTTTTAGAGAGAGTGGAAGTAAGAGAGAGAAAGAGAAATATCAATGTGAGAGAGACACATTGATTGGTGGCCTCCCACATGCACCCCCCACCAGGGCCTGGGATCAAACCTGCAGCCCTTGACAATGAATTGAACCCAAGACCCTTCCATGTGTGGCCGATGCTGTAACCATTAGGGACACTGGCCAGAATTTCAATACTTTTATTTAATGTATCCTGTGTGTGTGTGTGGTTTATTGTGTTTGGGATTTGTATGACCTCTTAAATAGGTTTTCCATTAATTTTGGTGAATTCTCTTTCAGTATCTCTTCAAAATTGCTTGTGACACTTTCCTACAACTATGTTTAGGATTTAAGTTACCTTTATATTAGGACTTTTGAATATATTTAAAAATCACTTCATATTATTTTCTGTATTTCTCAACTTTTTTTCTTCTTCATTATGAATATTTTCTACTGAACTAGAAATATTCTGATGATCTGCTGTTTGCTCTCTAATATGGTCTATTCTATTTTTAATTTTAGTTGTTGTATTTTTATTTCAGAACTTCAATCTGCTTCATTTTTATAGACTGAGATTCTCTGGTGAGATGATGTGTCTTTCAGCTATTTCTTAAACATACTAAACACCTTTATCTGAAAGTCCATGTTTGATTACAAAATCTGAATCTTTTTTAAGTATCTTTACATTATCTTTTGTTTTTTGCTCAATAGTATTGTTATATGACATGCCTATCATTTTTACGGTATCACTTTCAGATACCGTGTATGGCAATTTAACTTCTGAATGATGTCCCATGTCTCCCAGAAAGAGTTAGTGCTTGTATGGAGAGCAGTGAGAGTAAGAGAAGGAAGATAAGCAATTCATCCCCTGAGCAGTCGTATTGGTCTCGGTCCTTTAGGTGGGAGGACAGGGGAGAGGAGACATGTATAATTCTAGTTTGCCCTTACTTCTAAGTAACAGCTCATCCAGAATCTCAATAGAAACATTAGCATGTTAACCAAGTACATAGTTCCTTACTAAGTCCATGTATTCATTGTTTTTGCTCTTTAGCTCTGTGGGACAGACTTATGGCTGGTTGCTATGTCTTGCCCCCCTTAGAATTTGGCAATAAACTGTGACCAACTTCACATAAAGGTCAGGCTTGTGTCTATAGTTTCCTTTTCTTTGGTTTTATCATCTGGTTCTCTAGTCTTTGTCCCCAGTCTTAGCAACTATACTGTGCCTGGATTCCATTTTTTTTTTTTAATCTGGACTTTTTATACTTTGAAAAATCTTTTGATTACTGCTTTCTGCTGGGCTGCAGAAATTGGCACCAAGAATGAAAGAAATAACACGAGAGGGAAAAAGATACAGGAAAGGAGGCTTCCTTCTCCTTCTCAAGTCTCGGATTTATTGCTTGTTCTCCTATACCGTCAAAGAGTTGGAATTTTTTATTTTCATGTTACATTATCTAGTTTTATAGTTATTCTTAGGAGTAGAATTGATCTGATACAAGGGAAGTCACAATAGCCAGTACTGGAAGAAGTGTGGTTCATTTAGTTGTAATTCTTTCTTATTATAAGTACTATAACAATTTGAAAACATATATTTACTTTACAGCTTTTCTATAGTCAAATATCATAACTTCTGATATTCATTTTATTCTCTAGATTATGAAATATAAGTATAACCATGATTTTTTTTTTTATATTTTTATTGATTTCAGAGAGGAAGGAAGAGGGAGAGAGAGACAGAAACATCAATGATGAGAGAGAATCATCGATCGGCTGCCCCCTGCAAGCCCCCCACTGGGGATCGAGCCCACAACCTGGGCATGTGCCCTTGACTGGAATTGAACCTGGGACCCTTCAGTTCACAGGCTGACGCTCTATCCACTGAGCCAAACCGACTAGGGCTAACCATGATTATTTTAAAGGGAGTTTACAATTTTCCAGGTATAAGGGTTATTTGTGTGACAGTTTATTATTTATTTATAATTTTATTGGATTTCCATAAGAGAATTCCTTATACTATTTCTACTTTTATAAATTTATTAAAGATTCATTGTCCAATATATTATGACTGTTACAAGTTTTTATGACATCTAAAATATTATATTTTGTTATGTCTATATCTCTTACAAATGGTGAGATTCTTGAGGGCACAGTATAAGCCTTCATTTCTGTATCTGTAATGCCTGACAAAAGGAAACTGCCCAATGAATTGTGCTGATGGGACTGCTAAATTAAACACTGCTGTCCATAATTAAAATGCTGCTTTTTATTTATTACAGAAAAAGACCCATTAGAAAAGATAAAGCTTTGTATTTAATTATATTAATAACTCCAAGTAATCCATTTTCTCCCTCAAAGGAGTTGACATTCTTATCATTGTTTTATAGTTTCTTAATCAACCTGTACCAAAAGATAATTAGACATATTCTTTTAAAATTATTTTTACCATAATATTGTGAATTATAGTCTCCTTTTCATTTTCTTGATTTTGCATATTTCCATATCTGATCCACACAGTAGAGATAATTTTAAAAAATACAAAGTAGGCATTAAATTGTACATATGTTTTTTTTCTTTTTTATGAAGTGATTTTCCTGTTTAAAGTATTACATGAGTCTCCTTTTTCCCCCATTGACCTCTCCATGGCCACCCCCACCCCCTAGCACATGCCTTCACCCCCTATTGTGTGTGTCCATTGGTTATGCTTATATGCATGCATACCCCCTCATCCCCTGCCTTCCCTCATAGATTGGATAGTCTGTTTGATATCTTCTATGTCTCTGGTTCTATTTTTGTCCATCAGCTTATGTTGTTCATTATATTCCACAAATGAGTGAGATTGTATAATATTTCTCTTTCTCTGACTGGCTTATTTTGCTTAGCATAATGCTCTCCAGTTCCATCCATGCTATTGGAAATGGTAAGAATTCCTTCTTCTTTACAGCAGCATAGTATTCCATTGTGTAGATGTACCACCATTTTCTAATTCACTCATCTTCTGATGGGCACTTAGGCTATTTCCAAATCTTTGCTATTGTAAATTGTGCTGCTATGAACATAGGGGTGCATATATCCTTTCCGACTGGTGTTTCTGTTGTCTTGGGATATATTCCTAGAAGTGGGATTACTAGGTCGAATGGAAGTTCCATTTTTAATTTTTGAGGAAACTCCATACTGTTCTCCACAGTGGCTGCACCAGTCTGCATTCCCACCAGCAGTGCAAGAGGGTTCCTTTTTCATATGGTTTCAAAAATATGATCTTGTCAGGGGACTTAATTAATTCAGAAAAGTTGGTCTCTTACTTTTTCTTTCCAAAATAATAATTAGAAATTCTACTTATTGAAAAGAAAAATTCTGGTTATAAACAATAAAGAAATCAATAGTATTACTAGCAATATTTCCCAACTATCTATCACCTCTTCATCTATTGATCTGTCCAGCTATCTGTCTATTTATATACCATATAGATCTCTGCAAGTAAATGCACACTTGGGTATTTTCATGTACAGATTTATTTATACATATCTATACAGTTTCCCTGGTTGTATTATTAATTAGTAGAATAAAATATTCACAGTATTTTTAAATTTCTTAAAGCAGAGTTGGGAAGAAAAGCTATTGAAAAGTTTGTTTCAATGACCATTTTTTTCATAGAGAAGACTACTGTTTAGCCTCTCATACACAATGGGAAATGTTCTCATTTTCATGTAAAGTTCAGAATTTTAAAATCTTATTATCTATCAACATATTAGTAGTGAATAATAAGAATAATTATTTTTTACTAGTAGATGATAATGTGACAAATCTTCTTTTATTATGTACATTAAAACATTCTTAGTTGACAACTTGAAAATAAAATTATGCTCTGACACATAAATTTCATATAAGTTATTATAAATTTCACCATTGCTTCTTATAAAATGTGCTATTCAAGAGTGGTAAAATGTTTTTAGTTTTTTTTGTTTGTTTGTTTGTTTGTTTTTTTACTTTCTAAGAGTGAAAAAATCAAAAGCTAAAGCAATAACAATAAAAGTACAGAGAGAATATTCCATTTTGATATTTAAATATTTATATATTTAGCAGTATATTCACAGCTGAGATAAAATGACAGGATAAAATGACATATGTTGAATACTCTACAATTATAAAATTAACATACAGCTACTAATACAATAGAAGTATTTTAACAAATCTTTCTGATACTTGCTTACTATTTGTGAAATGCTTTATGCCCCCACCCCTCCAGAGTTGGGAATAAACACACCCACACTCACATGCAATAATATTTTAATAGCAAACATTCCACAACTGAAGGATGCTTTCATCTTGAAAGTTAGGGTTATTATACCCCAAAGATAGGATAACTAATTTTAGAAAGGTATAAAATTACAAAAATAGTGGAGATTCCAAGATGGCTGCAGAGTAGGTGGAAGCTATGCTCACCTCTTTCTGGTGCCAAACCAGAATGTCAGCTAAATTATAGAGCAATCAACCTGAATAACCAAATGAAGTACAGCTGACCAGGAGGAGTGCTATACCACGGACTTACAGAAGAAGCCACATAGAGATTGGGATGAAGTGTAAAGATGTGGAGAGGGCTGGCCACTGCACTCACTCATAGTGGCTGAGAAACCAGAGGGATAGCTTGGCTGCCAAAGTCCATCCTCAGCAGCATATGATCTCAACATGACACTGGGATCCCCAACCCAGAGCAGAATTCCTATCAATAAGTCAACAAAAAACAAGTGTTGGTGAGGATGAGTGAAAAGGAAGCCCATGTACATTGTTGGTGGGATTGCAGATTGGTGCAGCCATTATGGAAAACAATATAGAGCTTCCTAAAAAAGTTTAAAAAAATGAAATTGCTTTATGATCAAGCAATTCTACATCTGAGAATATATCCTAAGAATCTAAAACACTGATTCAAAACAATATATGCATCCCTATGTTCTCTGCAGTGTTATTTGCAATAGCCAAAATTTGGAAGCCACCTAAGTGCTCATCAGTAGATGAGTGGATAAAAAAAAAAGCTGTGACACAGCTTTCTTATACTTCTCACCTGTTTAAAATAAGGAAATCTTACCTTTTTCAACAACATTCATGGACCTGGAGAATATTATTCTTAGTGAAATAAGCCAGTCAGAGAAAGACAAATATTATATAATTTCACTCATATATGGAATCTAATGACCAAAATAAACTAACAAACAAAATAGAAACAGACTCATAGATACACAGGTCAGACTGACAACTTTCAGATGGGAGGGGTATTGGGGAGCTTGGTGAAAAAGGTGAAGGGATTAAAAAACCCCACAAGTAATAGTATGGTGATTGCTAGAGCAAAAGGAGGATGGGGGAGGTAGAAGAGGGCAAAGAAGGGGGATAAATGGTGGCAGTAAGATACTCGACTTTGGATGATGAGCACACCATGCTGATGACATGTGCACTTGAAACCTGTATGACTTTATTCATTAATGTCATCCCAATAAATTCAATAAAAATAAATAAATAAAATTGCAAAAAATTACAATGTGGTTACTATGTTCATTTTTTTAAAAATATATTTTATTGATTTTTTACAGAGAGGAAGGGAGAGAGATAGAGAGTTAGAAACATCGATGAGAGAGAAACATCGATCAGCTGCCTCCTGCACATCTCCTACTGGGGATGTGCCCGCAACCCAGGTACATGCCCTTGACCGGAATCGAACCTGGGACCTTTCAGTCCGCAGGCCGACGCTCTATCCACTGAGCCAAACCGGTTTCGGCTACTATGTTCATTTTTAAAAAATATAATTACTCAGTGGGAAATTTAAATAATTCCAAAATAACTTTCTCAATCACACAGATGGCAAATGGTGAATTCTGAATTCTAACCCTCGCCTGTGTACCTTCAAAGTACATGCACTTTCCATTATATGTCACTGCTTTCAGGCTTGAATCCAACAAGATGTATGATTGATACATCAGGCTGGGAAAACAATAGATCATGTCCTTGCAGGCCAAGTAGGGGAGATTGTAGAATATAGTACAGTGTGATATATGGATACTGTGCTAGGGAAATTTGAGTCTAACATTTGTTCATAGGCTACATAGAAGCAGGTAGAGGCGATATAAGCAAGGGGAAGTAGTTATCTATTCTAATTGGCTCAGAATAAGCCAGTAGACTTTAGAAAAGGATGTCTTTGGCCATATATTTAAAAGTAAAAAATGGGAGAGAATGGACAATTCTAGAAAGAAAGAAATGAGGATAAATTGCACCCAGGGATAAAAAGATGGGGCATTTAGAATGATGTAAGATTGCTTGATAGGAAAATTAGATAGTGTGGATATTAATAATAACTAACTTGATACATCTGATAAGTGTTGGGAGCTATGTTTAATCCTTCATTTAGAATCAATACCATTCTGTTAGTAATAATATATGTGGGGGTGTTTGTGTACTTTTAATGAAGCAATGAATAAAATAGAATATTTGGGGGATTTATTGTCAGGAAACCCAGGATGTAAAACATATTTCCCTATTCTTTAATTTGTCATCATTAGGAGAAAACTTTATTTTTGTCAGCTTTCTCTACTAACTTGTAAAACAGAAATATATGTAAATGTGTATTTGGTAATATCATTGTGGAAGTTATATAAGATATATGTAACTTATACATGGATAGTGTAAGCATTACATTTTAAGTTCTTGTGGATTATTACTGCATTATTACTTTGGCAGTGCACATAATTTCTTTTGAAAGTACATTTAAACATTTGGTATTATTTTGATAGCCAGATTCAGAGTAATTATTTAGACATCATTTCTCAATATTTATTAAGTTTATATGTCACTAGCTTTTATGTTTTCTTCTAAAGTTAAGTTTAATAATTGGCTAGAGGAACATACATTAAAATAAAACATTTTGAATAATTTTAAAAATTGATTTTTAAAACAAAAACAATATATTTTTGCAAATAAAAATGACTTTTTTTGGTAAATGTTCTGAAGGTCACTCAGAAAATAGTAGTGTTGCATCAAGAAATCTTGAGCCCCAGCTGGTTTGGTTCGGTGGATTAAGCGTAGGCCTGCGGACTTAATGGTCCCAGGTTCGATTCTGGTCAAAGGCACATGCCCAGGTTGAGGGTTTGATCCCCACTTGGGAGCATGCAGGAGGCATAATTCTCTCTCATCATTGATGTTTCTATCTCTCTCTCCCTCTCCCTTCCTCTCTGAAATCAATAAAAATACATTTTAAAAAAAATCTTGAAAAAATAATCCTGGGTTTGTTTTTTTAAATTGATTTTATTTTGCCAGAAATAACTTGTCAATATTCATGTAAACACCTTCTTTAATATAAAAATATATTTTCTTTTTATATCATTCATTATATTTTATTATGTTTTCTTGACACTCAGTCACATACAATCTTTGCATTGATTCTTCATTTTTTTCTTTGTATGTGCTATCTTCACTTTTTTTCTATTAAAATATTAATATAGTAATATTTCCTTGAGTTTGTTTTCCATGTGACAACTTTTTTGGTAGTATTAAATCAGCCTTTTACTACTGTGTGTGGATTCTATAAATTTGGTTTTATTTATTTATTCATTTCATCTTTCCCTATTTACTCCCCCCCTCCTCCTTGGGCTTTATCTCCTTTTGTTTTTTTCTATGAATTTATAAAAGCTATATATTTTACATTTTTGAGACTATAAAATGGTTTATCCTAAATCTTGCATTGCATACTTTCAAATATATTTTATAATTTTGAATGTTTCCAAAATGGCTAGATCTATATTCACAAGAAATATAGAATTGTAATCAGTCTGTTTATTATTTATTTCTTATTAGTGAGTTAAAATCATTTCTTAGATCAACAGAGGAAGTGAAGGTTAATATGTAGAAATTCAAGTCAATGTTATAGGTTTTAAAGCTCAACCTTTAGCATATACTGCTTCCTGGTTTCTTTCAATGTCTTTCTTTTCCCTAATATTTTACTCAAGTAGATTAAATCAGAAATTATAATACCAACCTGCTTAGAAAATTTAAGGGATTAATACCATTTTTTCATCTTACAATATTTTGTTCCTTTTATTATGCCTTGAACCAAAGATACTATCTGGATTGTTGCAGGTCAATTTCCATAGGAAACAGACTCTGAGACAGATTTGTATGCATGAGGTAATGATGGGGGAGAGCTTTAGGAAAAACGCACAAGAGACAATGAGGAGGTCACAACTGATTAGAGGAGATATTGTATTATGATTCCGTTGCCACAGATTATGGAGTCAATTTGCCTTCACAATCCCTATTCCAATTGTCGTAGATCAGCTGGGAAACACTCTGAAACGGAGATGTACCTGTAGGAAGTTTATTGAGGAGAGCTCTCAGTAACAGCACCTGCATAAAATGGGAGAACCAGGGTTCCACAGAGGGAGAGGTTGACCTGAGGTAAATTATGGGCAGCTGCAGCCCTTAATTGTCTTGAACTGAGTTAAAAAATCAACAACAAAATCTGGGCTTTTCTATTCTGCATCACCCAATTATTGAATAGTAGCCGTGTGGTACTGTGATTAAATATATAGTCTTTGTCCCTGCTCCTGTTTCTGGCACAGTTCCTAAGTGATAAGAGTGATGAAGGTGTCTTAGTATTCCTAACAAAAGCCTGCCAATCAACCTGAGTTTATGTTAATGAGGTGATTTTTGGAATCACCTGAGAATGGGGGCTGGTTACCAGGGGACCCAACTATGTGATTGGAGGGTTGGAACTTCGAGCCCCACCCCCTGACCTCCACAGGGATAAAAGCGGCTGGAGGCTGAATTGTCCTTAGCTAATGACTTAATCAATCGTGCCCATGGAATGAAGCCTCCCTGAAAACCAAAAAGAACAGGATTCGGAGAGCGTACAGGTTGGTGGAGATTCTGGGGGAGTGGTGCGCTGGGAAAGTCATGGAAGCTCTGTATCCTATCCCTATACCGTGCCCTGTGCATCTCTTCCATCAGGCCGTTCGTGAGATATATATATATCCTTGTGTAATAAACCAGGGATCTAGTGAGTACAATGTTTCTCTGAATTCTGTGGGCCCTGCAGCAAATTAATTCAACTCAGGGAGCGTGTCCTTGGAACCTCTGGTTAATAACCCAATTTTGACTTGCAACTAGCATCAGAGTGCGGGAGGAGAGGCAGTTTTGTGGGAACTGAACTTTCAACCTGTGGGATCTGACCACATCTCCACATGGATAGTGTCAGCATTCAGCAGAATTGTAGAACACTCGGCTGGTGCCTGAGAAGAGCTTGATGGCGTGGGGAAAACTTGCACTTTGAAAACTGGTATTAGAATCATTTTAGTTTCCCTTTAAGGAGGGGTCATAACCTTGGGGGAGACGCTCCCCTCAGTCAAGATCAGTTGAGGCAGAGGAACTGAATCCTGCACCATTAACAGGAAATATTCCTGGCAGCTGGAGCGAATGAGAACCTTTGTCTTAAAGGGCACAACTGTGTCTACTACAAGGATATAAAAGCCTTTTTGATGTGTGAAGGGGAAGGCATAGTTTTACATCTTTACTCATTTATTCTCTGATTCTGTACCGATTTTGTCTTATAATTCCATACTGACTGTATCAACAGATACATGATACTCCCCAGAAATAAAATGTTAGTTACCTACAAGTCTCAGATACTTTTGCATGATCATAACAATACAGTGGGGCCTTGACTTACGAGTTTAATTCCTTCCGAGACTGGCTTGTTAAGGAGCTTGTTAAGGAGCTCGTTAACTCAAATTACTCTATCAACTCAATGCAAAAAATCGGAGGAGAGACAGCTGGTATCTCAAAAAACTCGTTAGTCCGGACACTCGTAAGTCAAGGCCCCACTGTACTATTATTTTAAGAATTGTTCTTTATTGAGATTAAAGAGAAATTTCTAAATGTTTTAGCGTGACCATCATACTAGGAGCCAGAATTTCAGGGCTCTACCTCAGTGGTCCATGGAATGGATGTCTTCTCAGAGGGGAAAAGGGTAGAGAAAGCAGGAAATTTCCATGTCAGAGGACTGCAGTTAAGGCAAGAGACAGATGTGCCCATGTTTCTGTCTTTTTCTTCCATTTTTTTCTCCAGTGGAACTTCAAAGAGAGACAATGTTGGAAAACTCCAATAAATCAGGCAGCCAAGGATGAGTAATGCCACGCTTGTATTGGGAGGTGTAAATTGGGAGATCCCATGTTTCTAAGCCACATCCCCTAAGTCCTAGGAGAGAGAATATATCATTTGCTGTGAAATTGGCCTAATCTATAGCCTTACAGAGCATTCCTGGCTCATCGAGGTCTGTATAGGGCATCCACGTATTCCAAATATTCCAGTAAACCACAGTGAGGGAACATGGAAGGGCTGAGAGGGGTGGACAACGGGCGACAGTCTGGGGTAGAACTGACATGTGGAGAATGTGGATGCTTTTATTCTGGTGCAGATTCACTCGTCAACAAACTATGGCAGTGGGTCCTGTTACAATGTCCAGAAGACCAGATTGAACAGGTTGCATATCAGAGGTCAGAAATCCATTGACCAGATCAGCATAAGGCAGCCCAGACCACAAAAATCACTTAGCAGCCAGGATTCGAAGCCCTCTTTCCCAGGCACTCAAAAAGGCATCTAGGACAGGAGCAGGCAGCATGGGAATGTGAGCACTTACCTGGAAAAGGCTGAGTCATCTGAAGGAGACTATTCAAAACAGGACTAGGCATCTGAATTGATTGCGAATTTAAGTGACTATTCAAACTGGAGGACATTATGTGATCATTAGTTAGCAAGTTTTTTAAAATTTTTATTTTTTTATCCCTAGCTCCTCAAGTAGGAGGGGACAATGAAAGTGATTATCCAGTTATAGGATATAAAGATGCTACATTTCAAGTAGCGTAAGTAGTCGAGTGAATTTGTAATACTGTTCCAAATGTGCAGGTGAATTGATTTCAATTCAGAAACTTCATTTAAAACCCTGCCTATCTTTTATTTACTTACTATAAAGGCCACCAGAATTTAAAAACCTCTTGACTGAGAGTCAGGCTGATCAAAATCCACAAATATTTATTCGTTTTAAAGTAAGAAAGAAGAGATCCTCTAGAATTCAATAACTTCAAGTCAAAATTGCAAAAAAGTAAAAGGGAATATAAAAGTCCTTCTGTGTTGCAAATTATTTGAATTATTGTGTCAGAAAGATAAGCCATTTGGAATCCTGAATAAAGGAGCCTAAAATCAGGCGCTGGTCTTATTCATACTTCATTGTCTGGCAGATATGAGAATTCTTGTCACAAGAAAAGAGTGATCTACTTTAGGTCAAAAGGTATATTTATTCATGTATTCAATCAATGAATACTTGAGTGCTTACAATAATTGAGGCCCTGTGCTGTGCATGAGGCATTCAATGATGAATAGGACATGGGCTCTGTCACTAAACACTTCACAGTCTTTTAGTGATAGACAAAAAAGAAAAGTATCACACAAACATATTAATATGATATGTTAGAAATCTATGCAAAGAGATAGGAAATGTCTGGCTTGGAATGCTCATGGGGAGAGGGTTTCTCTGAGGGAATGGTATCTCATACTAAGGTAGAAGGTGGACAAAATCATTAAAAAATGAGCAAAGTTATTGGCAAAGACATTTCTAGAATGAAGAACAACATGTGCTACGGAGTGGAAATACTTAGCTAATGTATAACACATTTAAAGAAGAATCAATATTTTACATGAGATATAATAGGGTATATTATGCTGAATTTTAAGGTATTAATCTGAATTGTAGATAAAAACCAATCCATAACATTTTGTTTTGTTTAGGAACACTTAGTACCTAAACAAAACAAAACATTTGAATTGTATCTGTAAGTAAAGAGAAATCATTTCTAAATCTAAAGCAGGAGTATGGTACGATATTATTTTTTATCTTTAGCAAATATAATATTCTTGCACATGGTTGTTAATGGTTTGAATGAAAACAAGAATAGATTATGAGTAAGTTTTAGGGGAATAGTCTCAGGTTTTGAAAATATTCCAGCTTATTATTCATACAAAGTTCAATTCTTACAATTCTTGAAAAATTTTAGTGACCCCACTTTACTAAATATGAGATAAACGTATGGAAACCTTTCACCCTCACTAGAGTTCAGATAAGTAAATGATACTATTTCATTTTTAAATATGTATGTAAAAAAGTAAATGGACTTTTCTTAAGTATCACCGAGCATGTGTTATATAAAATGTACTAACTAAGCAATAATTCATTCAAATGATTATTTTACCAGATTTCAGAACCCCAAAGCTTGCAAATATAACCAGAAAAATCAGGTTACCTAAATGATTTTTAGGTAAACAGGGTCATATAGGAGTAATAGAAACAAATGCTGGCAGTGTTTTAAAGCTAATTTCAGAAGTGTTGCCTACTTAAAAGGTATTTGAAAGATAATAGCCTACCCTTATTCATTTGGAGTTTCACATAATTAGTTGTTATTATTGTGGAAGTGAACAAAACATTTAAGAAAAAATTCACTTGGGTATTCATGGAGAGGCTTTTGTGTTGGATTAATTGGAATCTATGAGGGGAATGCAATCCTAAGTATTTTTCATTAAAAGGAATGAAAAAAGAAAACAGAATATGTAGCTCTGCGTAATTTTTTAGTTCCTAATTGCTACCAGCATCCTAATGATACATTCAATTCTTAATCTTTATATGCCTTTTGTCTAACTTAATGGATTCTGTTTAGGTTTCAGGCACTAATTTCAAAACTTCATAAATTGCTTTCTTTTCATCAATGAAACCATGGGGAGATAAGTTTAGTGAACTTATTAGGGAGTTTTCAAAAAACACTAATGGAATGCCTTAATTAAAATAATAAATTTATTAAAAGTAAGGATAATCATATTAATTAAAATTATTATCTTTCATAAATACTCTAAAAATATTTTGCATCAATCCAGCCTGCACAGTAACATTTTTGTTCATCTAAATTTCAAAATGTAAATTATAACAATCAGTGTTTGAAGCATATATAAAGGGCTAGAATTTAGTTAATAAATAGTGGATAGTGTCTTCACAACACTGCCTTTCATTTATTTATTCCGTAGAAAGATTGTCAGAATAGAAACAAAGTAACGTGGCCCCATTAACTATAATAACACTTAGTAGTTTTAAAGCACGTAATGTTTGCCAGGCATAATGTTAAACGCATTTATGAATATCTCATTTAATCATCAGAACAATCATGTAAGGCATATATCATTTTGCTATTTTTTTCTGAGAAAGAAACTAAGGCTAAGGCAGTTAAAGCAATCTCCTCATCTCACAGCTAATATATAGTAAATGAGCAAAAGTAAATCTGATTCTAAAAACTTTCTTCTTAATTGTGCAACAAATTGATTTATGTAGTTGGGGCTTTTTAACATACCATGGATTTAGAAATTTTTTTCCCAGGCATTTTCAGCAATACTCATCCTATATAATAAAAGGCTAATATGCAAATCGACCAAACAGCAGAACAACCAGTCGCTATGATGCGCACTGACCAACAGGGGACAGATGCTCAATGCACGAGCTGCCTCCTGGTGGTCAGTGCACTCCAACAGGGGGAGCAACACTTGGCCAGAAGCCAGGCTCATGGCTAGTGAGGGCAGCAGCGGTGGCGGAAGCCTCTTCCACCTCCGCAGCGGTGCTAAGGATGTCTGACTGACGGCTTAGGCCCATTCCCTATGGAGCGGGCCTAAGCAGTCAGTTGGACATCCCCCAAGGGCTCCCGTACTGCGAGAGGGCACAGGCTGAAGGAGCCCCCCACCAAGTGCATGAATTTCATGCACCGGGCCTCTAGTATACTAATATATCTTTAAATCGGAAACAAGGTAAACATGTAGAAAACTGAAAATAAAAAAATATATAGAAAACTGAAAATAATGGAAAAAATGGAAATGGGAGGAGGAGGAAGAGAGGGTAGCCGGCATTACGGTGAAATAAGTGAATCATCATGGGTTTCCCTTTTCTAAGAAAGTTAAATGAAAGTTCACTGCTAGAAAAGTTGAAGACCACTGGGGCCACAGTAATAACATTGTACAAAACCACAGACAATTACAAGGGTTCCCTGAACTTTTGAACCATGTTTAACTGTGCTTGTTCCCTCCCTCTGCTAATTTCCGTAAACTGGCTAAAAGAGAACAGTCTTTGTAAAATTGGAATTGCCAATAGATGTCTGTAATCACTGGAGAAATGATATATTTAGGACTAGTCTGAGCTGCTTTATATGCACCACTGATGTTCAATGTAATTTTGTGATTAAATCCAGATGTTTTTTTCCACTTGTAAAATCATATTAAAGGAAGTATAATGTACAACATTAATCATGTCATTTTACTTGATAAATCATAAGGGGTTCTTCTAAATAATTAAAGCCACTAAATAATCTAAAAACATAAATGCCATTAAGAGAGAGTAAGTGAAATTTTCCCTTGGGTTAACAGTTCAATTAAAATGGATATGCTTCATCAACACCTGCAATATGCAAGACAGGTAGATTAGCTAACACCATCCAGAAAGTAATGGAGAAAAACATCAGTGTAGCAGTATCAGCATCAAGGGTTTAGAGGTGGAGTCTATAATTTCAAATATTTGAGCTTAATTTTCAGCAAACATCTTCATCAACACACTTCAGGGTATAGTTCTAGTGATGCCAAAAAGATGTATTCAGTGTCTACTTGGCATGTGATGTTGATTGAAAGAAGTGTCATGTTACAGCCCATATAAACAAAATGCCTCTCTTTGTTCACAACCTAATTGGGAAAGTGAATATAAATGTAAATGTATAAATTAAAATACAAAACTCAAATTATGCTATAGACACATGAACAAAATTACACTTAAGCACAAAATCTGAATGAAACTAACCTGTGGTTGAGAAAATGGATGCTTTACAAAGAGTTTTTTTTTGGGGGCACCAAATTTTGTGAGTTCCATTCTTTTGAGTTCAAGTCTACAAACAGTAGTAAATGTCGATTTTCAGGGACGCTTCAAGAGAAAAGGATAGTGCTAGCATTTATTTCAGGCTATACATACATTTGTGGGAGAGAGATAGAGAAACAAGTTCTTTGAAATATAATGTGGTATTTTGCGATGTTAATGTAGAGATATTCACAGAGGGGATTATGCGGATGGCAGGCAAAGATGGCGGGGTACTGGAGGTTTAGGCAGCAGTGTTTACAGTTATGGAGATATGAATGAGAGACTACTTTCACCCCCAACCCCAAACAGTCAATATAATGAATACTGTGAGTCTGAAGTGGTTGATTTTCTGAAGTTTGAATGTATTCTGTGACAATTAGAGACAACGGATTTTAAGCAAAAGAGTGGTAGAGTTGAATTCATTTTTTAGGGCGAGGAGGAGGAGGCTGGTAGCAGGGATATAAAGCTGATGAAGACCTGCATTCATGCTCAGAAAGGGAGTCTAGAGAAGAAAGCCAGGATTTTTGTGACATTTTTGCAATATGATTAACCAAGGCTTGTGCATAAATGGATATGAAGGAGAGAAAAAAGTGAAAAATAATTTTGAGTTCATAGTTTTCACCTCAGTTGTATAGAAAGACAGCAGCACTGAATATGTAGTACACTTAGAGGTTGGGACTGGGGATTTTATAAGATCTAAGCTGTGTGTTTGTAGATTAAAAAAATGTTTGAGATATCTGTGAAATATACAAGTATAAATATCCTGTAGGCAACTGAAATCCTGCAAATAAATGACAGGCAGAAAATTTAAGGCCATCACCATTTAGATGCTAGGAGAAGCTGTAGAAATATTTTTCATCAGTCAGGTAGGAATTATGGATGCAAATAGGAGGTCTCTACTGTTTATAGGCTTGTGAATATAGTATGCTCTTGAATATCAGTTTAAATATGTTGGAGAATTTGAGGCCTCGTGATCAGTTTGAATCAATAGTGTTTTGTCTCCTAGATTATAAAGTGGAAAAGTGTTTTTTCCTGTATTAAAACATGTAGATAATATTCTGCATTCAGTTTACCAGAAGTGTATCTATCACCTCAAGCCCTAATCCATCAAAAGTCCAGGGGAAAAAGCAGCAAAATTGCTTGCCAATTATTCTCTTTGGGGGCCAGCACTTATTCAGAAGCTGATTATAGAGCCGTCATTGCCTGCCATTATCAGAGAGTAAAAAAAATACAAAGTGACCATTAGCTCCTCAGGGTGAAATACAGGTCCAAATCAGAACTGATGGAATAAAGTGTAGTGTGTAGAGAAAACTGACAAAGTTGACTCTCCCCATAGTGGTCCCTTTGCTTTGGCTCTCTCCTGGTTTCTGAAGAGAAAATAAGTAGCAAAGGAGGAATCTTCTAAGTGTATGTCATGTCATTTCATCAAGATATATTAATGGGGGGAAAACCTTGATAGAGTACAGAATGACATTTCAACTATTTGCTTCTTGGAGAAGCTAACTGTATTCTGGCTTCTTGTTTACATTCTATGTTTATTCCCCCTAACCCCTAACTCCCCAGTTGTCTGTGTTTCTAAATCATTGATGTGTGCTTTTTGACCTGTAAACTTTGATTCAGGTGCTGCTTGATTTCAATAATCTTTTCAGGCCCCTAAAGCTCACTTAGATAATGACCCTTTAGCTTGAATTTAGCTATGTACTATTTATTTACTTGTTTCCTCTTGGAGTTGAATTTAATCACCCTGGTTTAGTTCAAAAGCATGAATAGTTTTCCACACAGTGTTTGGGTAAGAGCTATATTTGATTATGCTCCTCTCATTATTATTTCCTTTGCAAGTTCCCCCCCCCCCCCCTCTCTCTCTCTCTCTCTCTCTCTCATCATTCTCATCATTCTAGGGAAATGTCATTAAGCCAAAGTTTCCCTGGCATCACTCCTCCTCCACCATCACATGCAAGAGCGTCATTCCCTCCTATGAGTTCAACATTAGGCTCCTGCTGCTGCTGTTGCACTCTTCAGCCTGGGGCTCCTTGGGGACACTAACGAACTTGGTTAATGTACTTCCTTCCTGCTTGATATCTACCACATCCGTAACCCTCAATGATACACAGTCTATAAATTGAAGTTACATTGCAGGATGTAAACTCTATTTTGCCAGGTACATTTCGATATTTTACATGTGGGCCCCTAATGTCACAGGAGATATTGTTACCAATTTCCACAAACATGAAAGTGTGAAAGGAAGCCCCTGAGATAGGGAGGTAACCAATCTTCTGATAAAGGGAGAACAAACAATGAAACAAACATAAAGCAATGCAAATTTTTAAGGCTTCATGGCACTTGTGCAAAGTTTTGAGGCCAGTAGTACCATGGGCAGGTAAATACTCATTCATTGCCCAGAAACATTAAGGACTTTTTCAAAGCCATTTGTTTTTTGTTGTTTGTTG
The DNA here is from genome assembly GCF_000147115.1 of Myotis lucifugus. Classification (NCBI taxonomy): domain Eukaryota; kingdom Metazoa; phylum Chordata; class Mammalia; order Chiroptera; family Vespertilionidae; genus Myotis; species Myotis lucifugus. The sequence continues at coordinate 1,603,871 of NW_005871325.1, read as the reverse complement.
TTTGTTTTTTGTTTGCATTGGCTGATTTCAATATGTGAGAAAGCAACTAATACTGGTATTCCTGATATCAGAACAAGCCACTAAACCTGTTGATGAGAGAAATAAGCTTCCATTCTTACATTTATATTACACTTACAATAACTATAAGTATAATTTTTCTCCCAATTCTCTTGCATATTTAAGTAACTTTGATTTGTAGTCAGTTTTGTTAACCAGTTGTTTCATTACAAGCTTTTACAAGTATTTAAATATTAAGAATTATTTAATATTTGGATTTGCTTTCATATTGCCTCATAGGTTGAGTATATAACTCAGCATTTATCAGTTCCTTTTGAAAATGAAGAATGACTGCTGTCTAGTCCATGGCTAATGACATATATATATTAATGCTACCTGGTAAGGCCTTCTCCATTCCCCCGTTCATTTTCATGAATAATTCTGTCCCCATCAACTTGTTTGCAGATATCAAAAGACCTACGGTTCTTTATTTTCAAGTTATTGTTATTCAACTGATGTACAGAATATTATTTTTCTATAAATAATGACATTGATATTTGTCTTATTCACCTTGGACTGCCATAACAAAATGCCATGGACTAGGTGACTAAACAACAAAAATGTATATTCTCAGAGTCTGGAGGCTTTAAGTCCAAGATCAAGTTGCTGGCCAATCTGATTCCTAGTAAAAACTCTCTTCCAGTCTTGTAGGTGGCCATCATTTATGTGCTCCTCTGGCAGGGAGAGAACGCTTTAATATCTCTTCTTAGAAGGGCACTAATCCTATCAGTGTGGGTCCCAACTCATGACCTCATCAAACCCTAATCACATTCCAAAGGCCTCATCTCCAAATACCATCACGTTGGGGTTAGTGCTTCAACATACAAATACATTCAGCCTATAGCAGTATTTATATTCAATTTTACAGTATATTACATACATTTAATGTCATCACTATTCCCTGCCACACTTGTTTACAGCTTGACATTTCCAATGTGAACAAATTAGTTTTACTTATCTTTTAGCTATTTCTTATATTCCTTCCAGTGATTCTATCCAATTGTTTTTAAATGTCTCAGTGCCCTTATGATCTTAATTTTTTATTCTATTACCACCATTACCAACAATAACAACAACACAAACCCTCCCCCCCACCCCAATATGTCTCTTGGGAACAATGTCTTTGAAACAATTTGCCCAAAATAGAAATACTTTCGATGTACATACATAAGCTTCAACTTAGAAAACACTTTCTTACACGTAGTTCTTGAGTTAGAGCTATTTCTTCCTCTGTCCTTTAGAAAAACCTGTCCCTGTCAATGTGGTTCTGAGTTCTTGACTACCCATATGTATCAACTTAAAAACAACAACATTTTCATTCATATAACTCCTTATTCTGTGAAGACTCATGTGTTTGTCCTCCACATCTAGAGTTGATTTTGGAGAGCAAATTTTCTTTTCTTTACTGTCCCCAATGTTCTTCACAGTTTTGCTCTTGTATTGTATTTTCTTGAACATGCTTTTTTATCTCGCAATTCTCCCTTCTTATCTCGTTCTGAGGTATTTTTAGGCCTGGATATATGTTCATCTCCACCTATCCTGTTCTCTGCTCATGCTTTTCTCCCCTGGATTTATTAAGACCATTTCATTGGAGTTTTACGTTCTTTTAAGGGTATTAAGTGTTTTTCCTGAGATTTCCCCCCCTGAATTTATAGTAAATACATTTTATTTTTATGCAATGCCTCTCAGTTTTGAAGGTAAAAATGTACTGTACTCTTACATTGACTGCTTAAATGCTATTAAAGAGTGAACAATTTAATTGGCAGCAGGACCAGGTGTTTATCTGGGGATTGTTGCAGGGAGGCACTAAACCTATTTCTAGAATCCAAATTGATGTACTTGTCCACTTAGTAGTTTCTAGTGTGTATTATCCTACTCTAGACTGACTGTTCATTTCTGGCTTTGTTTTCTTTCCTTTATTGCATATTAATTCACCTTGGTAAATGTAATGATCCATTACCTTGAGGTACTTTTCATTGTTCAATGGACCTAGCCTTTTCCTCTGTCCAGGTGATTTTATGTATCTGAAATTCTCATCTTTCTCTTTGGACTCTGAAAATTCTGGTTATTATTGACTTTATCTCTGACAGCAACATATTTTTTTTTCATACTATATTTACTTCCCTGAAGGTATTGTGGCCATTCCGGTCTGTCTTTCTATTTGTTGTTCTCCATTGGTGTTCTGTGATGTAGTTTCAGTGTGATGGAATAGCAGTGCCTAAGCTCTGACACTTCCTAGCCACATGCCTTGTGCAAGTTATTTCACCAGTCACTTCACCTCTTTAAGTCTTAACATTTCCTGCATGCAAAATTAGTATTTTAATACCACTTTCTTATTGGTTTGTTTTTTTTAGAGCAAATAAACTATGCAAAGCTGCTTACTTATATTAGCTTACATATAACATGAGCTCAGCATGAGTTAATCTAGTATGATTCCTGTGAGTTGCTGACTTTCAGGGATTACAGGAAGGTGAACCAAATGCTTCAGTGAACTGATCACAGGAACAGAAACAATTAGGTTCATGGACCAGAGCCTTACTCTTTGGAGTTTAGACACAAGCAATAGAGCTGAAGAGTTAAGTCCTCTTATTATTAAATAATTTAAGTTTAAATAAGTTAAAACTCAAAAAGACCAATGTGCAGGTAGTTTGTACAAATTAAGCTATAAATGACTCATATTTAATACAAATTTTCCTCAATTAAAACTGGGATTAGCTTTTTGTTTTATTTTTAGTTTTTGTACATAGTTTTACAAAAATGATTTTAGAACTTGAAGATAGGTTGATGAAAGGTTCTTATTATGTTTTCAGGACTCAAAACCTGCCTTTTGTGCTAGCCAACTATCATCGACTACCAGTTATTAGGACTCATTCTTCTCTTTCTGTTTTATCTTTTCTTTCTTAATACTTGAGTGTACCTCATATAGTTATTTTAAGCAAGCTTTTCCCTATGGCTCTCACTCCTTAGGCTTTGAGATTCACTTGTATTGGAATTGTGTCATGCATATTTCTTCATTTGCAAGGTATAGTAAAAAAGGTACACAAATAGGTACATGCCACTCTTATATTTGTGGAAGTACATGAAGTGATTTAGACAGATGCCTCAAGCCAGTCTGTTGTAAACAGGAGAGATTTTAGATAATTGGGCTTTAAGGGAAGAGAAGAAGAAATAATTTCCTATTTTAATATGACTTTTTATTAAAGTAAACTAAAATTGTGCGTAAGTTACCCTTTTAAATTGCTTGTTTTATATGCATGTTAATTAGGTTTTTTAAATTTAAGACTTTTAATATTCTAATAAAATAAATAGTAGGGCTGTTAAACTTAATTTATTGCAAATTCAGCAGTTAGCACCCAAAGCAAATATGATATGTCATATAGTATGATCACACTCAAAAGTGAGTAAATATTAATATATTGCTACTGATACTCATTATATGAATTTTTTATTATAGAAGATATACTTTCAGCTTAGTAAGGATGAAAGTATTCATATTAACTGCTTTATTTCTGATTCTTAGCACAGTGGCTGACACAGAATAGACAGTCAATTGATGGTTCCTGAATGATTGAATTAACAGAGAGATAGATAGGTATTGTAATTACTGTTTGCCTTGTCCAATCCTATTCAGCTGGTTGTACAATTAGAAAGGATGAATTCTCTTTGATAATCTCTTCAATAATTTGCTCCTGAGATAATTTTAATCAATGTCTATAATGATGCTAATCAGAAATCATAAACATATTCAGGACAAGCCAGCAGGCTAATATTACTCATCAGACATGTCTAGCAAATGAAGTAAGACTAAATACACAAAAAAATCATAGAGAAAAAAAAACTATATTTGCATAAGACAAAATTAATAAACTTATATTTTGTAATATTATTTATGCTTTCAACTTGAGGCCTAGTTGTCCACAATTTTGCCATGCAAAATACCTAGAAGGTATTATGCTAAATGAAATCAGCAAGTCAGAGAAAGGTAAGTACCATATGATTTCACTCACACACAGGGCAGACAGCTCAGTGGGGAGGGGCCTTTGGTGGATGGAAGAATTGAGCAAAAAAGAAAAAAAGAGAGAGAACTCATGGACATGGACAGCAGTATGGTGACTGCATGGGGTGGAGGTTGTTGGGAGGAGGCAGAAGAAGGCATAAGGTGGATAAATGGTGATGGAAAAAAGTAAAATAAAATGAAATAAATACATACATAAATAAGTCATCAAACAAAATAGTAACAGACTAATAGAGAACAGACTGACAGCCATCAGAGGAGAAGGGGTTTATGGGGCTGAGTTGACAATGTGAAAATATTAAGAAAAGAAAAAAGAACTCATAGACACAGAAAACAGTACAGTGATTACCAGAGTGAAAGGGGGATGGGGAGAGGTAGAAGAGGGTGCAAGTGGAATATATGGTGATGGAAGGAAACTTGACTTGGTGTGGGGAGCATATAGTAAAATATATAGATGATGTATTACAGAATTGTATACCTGAAACCTATATAATTTTATTAACCAATGTCACACCAATTCATTCAATTTTTTAAAAAATAGAGATACTAAGTTTGTTTTGAAAGAGTCCCACTCAAAGATTTCATGGGGACTCTAAACTAGGTTTTTTATTTCTTCCAGAGGGTAATTTAGTGCTACTATGCCAACAACTCCAACTCCATGTATTATCTAATTCTCTTATCATGATATAAAGGCAAGAACACAGTTCTTTTAGTGTGGGCTTAAAAAGAGCTAGGGTAGTCCATAGTCCTCTGTGCCGGAAGCTAACCAAGTTTGGCTCATCCCTCTTATGGGCTGGTGAGCACATCTTTCAGGGCCTCAGTGAGTAGTGGGTCTCATCGTAATAACCACCACATCTTAATAACCAGCAGAGTAAGCAGACATACACAGGATTTTCCTTGTATTTCTAGTATTTTGCCAAAAATTCCATGTTGGTTCCCCACTCCCCTTGTTCTCTATATGACTAATAGTAAGAGGAAGCTTCTCTTAGAGCAAATGGCTCCAAGTAGAATGGCTTTCTACTGAGAATAACTGATGCCTTTATTTAGAGAAAACTCTCATTTTCCTTCAGTCATGACTTTGTTCCATAGTACATAGGACCTACTTTTAACCAAAATAAGCATTAAATAAAGTAACATGATACATCAAATATATGAGACTCGTGGAAATAATCTGCTAAAAGTCTGAATGCATGTGTGAGATTCTTCCCAGAATAAATCTAAAGAATAGTAAAAAATATCATTATTATAGAACTCATGTTTAATATTAGTGTGTTGCAACAGGTTTTGTTGGAATCCTAGTTTATATTACCACAAAATGTTCCATTAAAGTATTCCAAATCCCAAAAAGTTTTGAAATCAGTGTCTAAATCAGGAGTCCTCAAACTACGGCCCATGGGCCACATGCAAATACAAATATTGTATTTGTTCCCGTTTTGTTTTTTTTATTTCAAAATAAGATATGTGCAGTGTGCATAGGAATTTGTTCATCGTTTATTTTTAAACTATATTCCGGCCCTCCAACAGTCTGAGGGACAGTGAACTGGCCCCCTGTTTAAAAAGTTTGAGGACCCCTGGACTCTAAATAAAGTGGTCAGCCATTATCACCTTCTGTATTAAATACCAGTGCACAGGAGATATAACTAAGAAATAGTCTTTACAACATAGAATAGAATATTTAATTATATACATTTTACTTAAAAATAAAGTAATAAATTAAAATCTATATGAGTATATTTAAGTAGATTCATTGGTATAGATAAAAGACGTTTCAACAGATCAGCAAATTAACAACATATTCTGGAAACTACATGTTTCTGAAACAACAAAGATAAAATAAGTGACTCTCACATGCACTTATTCAACAAACATTCATTGTATACTACTAGATGCCAGGTATTTATCTAGGTGTACGAACACATCAAAGTCCATAACTCACAGAGTGAGCAAAGCTAATAAATATGTAAATAAATAAATAACATCGTGATACCTAGGATAAAAACACAGAGTAATGTAGCAGAGTGTGTTTTGCTTTAGTGAGGAACTTTCTGAGGAAGAGGCAGTTGAGCTGTGAGCTACTTGTCAGATACTGTGCTTGGAAAAAAAATCCATATTTTATGCATAGAAAGCAAGTATCTGTAGAACATAAAATATATATCAGTTACTCTGGAGTTGAAAAATTATAAGAAATATATTCTCTTTCCTCTAGGAACTTGCAATATAATAACAGACTGGGCATTGGCACAGAGGTCTAATATAGGAAAAGGGACTGAAGTAAAGTTACTTCATTGAGTTCATGCTCACTTATGTTCTGGTCCTTTACCAAAAATGTCCCATATTTCAGCACTTTTAATCCTCCAATAACATTATGACATAGTCCTTACTTTATATATAAGGAAGCTGAGACTGAAAGAGTATGTTTTCCAATGTCACAATAGAATAGTGCCAAATTAGAATTAAATTCAAATAATCTAGCATACAATCCTCACTCTTACTATCTATAATAAAGATTAAATTTTATGATATAAACACAGTACTATAAAATCATGAAAAGTAGATTTCTGGTTGATTTTCCCTGAGAAAAAGTGTCAAGGTGTATTTTTTTTTTCAAGTGTGAGCACCTCACTACCTCTCCAAGGAAATGTGAAAAATTAAAATAAAACAAACAAACAAAATAAAACCCTGCAGGGATGCTTACAGGGTAATTGTGACAATAATCACATTGATATTACATTGGCAGCACAAGTGACAATAGCAACTTAAGTCATAAAAGACCCTCTACATTTCACCAGGAGTTTTCTCTAGGGACATTTGCAATATATCCAGTTGAGTTAATATTATAATAACAAAAATGTCTGGGTAAAGGTAAAAAAGAAGCATAGTTATTAAGAAATGATAAAAGAAAGAATATGAATGTACAAATGTCTTATGGGAATGCATTTATTCTGAAGAGTAATCCAGAAAATGGCAATTTAAAATGTAAATTATGTCCCAATAGCATTGACAAGAAAAAGATGGGGAGAGTGGGAGCAGGGAAGGGAGGGAGAGAAGAAGGGAACAGAAGGGAGAAAGAAAAGAAAGCAAGCTCCAGCCCTCCAGCTTTGGTAAGGACTCAGAAAATTGCAGCCTTCATATTTTATAAGGGAAAGAACAACTGAGCTATATACAAAGGCCTTTTTAGAATTTACATTCATTGAAAAGCAGATTCACTTCTTTGAAATGAAAACATATATACATGTTTAACCTTAAAGAAATAATTTTAGAAGACATGGATGAACTATCATAAACACACACACACACACACACACACACTTATTGATGTTTGTATTTTTCCAAAATAAATTGAGTTTCAAAAATGTACATATAGATTTACTTTTGCTTCCTATAGATGGAAATATATTGGTTTTATTTGTGTTTACTCAAAAATACAGGGAATGTCTTCCAATTCAGCCCTCTCTATTTAATGTATAATGTCACATTATTATCCTATAAGAAATAAATGAACTTTAAATTCCTTCATTGTGCCCTAGACAGTGTGTCGCAGCTTGTTGAGTATCATCCCATGACATAGTTTTCTTCTGTATCAAATGACATAATCGTATTTTGTCTTTTTAACCTATTGATATGTTGGATTACTTGGATTAATTTTCAAATGTGCAACCATCCTTGTATACTTGAAGTAAATTCTACTTAGATGAACAGTATTCTTTATATATTGATAGATTCAGTTTGCTAATATTGTGTCAAATATGAGATATATTGGAATGTAGTTTGTTTTTTTTTGTTTTGTATTTTTTTTTCACTGTCTGGTTTTAGAGTTGGGGTGATATTGCCTGATAAAATGAGTTGGTAAGTATCCTCTCCTCTTTATTCTAAGTTGTCCATTTTTCCCAAGTTGTCAAATTTAGGCACATAATATGACCTGCATATTATGATCTTCTTTTTCTGAAGGTGGGGTGGGATTAGCAGTGACACCCCTTTGTACTCCTGATATGGGTTATTTGTTCCTTCTTCTGATCTTTCTCAGCCTTGCTAGAGATATATCAATTGGTTTGATTCTTTATTTTTTAAAGAATCAGCTTTGTATCATTGACTTTCTCTATTAATTTCCTGTTTTCAATTCCTTTGATCTGTTATTATCTTGACTGTTTTATTTCTTCTCCTTTATTTTGGTTAAAATAAAAGCCTAATAAAACAACTAGTCCTTTTCTGGTGACTTCAGGTAGGAACCTTGGTGACTGATTTGAGACCTTTCCTTTTTATGAATGTAAGCATTTAATGCTAAAATTGTACTACTCAGCACTGATTTAGCCACATCTTACATATTTTAATATGCTATATTTGTAGTTTTTATTCCATTCTATGTATTTTTACAATTTTTTGCTTTGAATTTCTTTTTAGCACATATATTACTTAGTAGTGTTTCTTTTAATTTTTAATGATTTAGATATTTTTCCTGTTTCCTACTGCTATGATTTCTATTTTTGTTTCAGTTTTTTTTAAATTTCCCAGGATATTGCCTATCTTTATGATTATTCCATAATTCTTGAAAGAAAATATGCATTTTATTGTTGTTCAGAGTGTTCTATACGTGTCAATTAGATCCTCTTAGTTAATTGTGCTGTTCAGACCTTTTAGATCTTTGCTAACCTTTGTCATAGTTCTACCAATTGCCAAGAAGGTGTTGTTGAAGTCACAAATTATTGTGGATTTGTCTACTTTCCTTTTAGCTCTACCAATATTTGCTTCATGTATTTTGAGGTGGTGTTGTTTTCAGCACTCATATTTAGGATCCTTATACCTAAGTGGTATCAACTGTTTTTGTTATGTTACATTGTCCTTTGTCTCAAATAATTTTCTATATTCTAAAGTGTAGTTTATCTGATATTAAAATAGCTACTACTGCTTTTTCTTTTAAATTAATGATTCCATGGTATATATTTTTCTTTCTTACATACTTTTTGTTAAGAATATAAGATACATTCAGCTCCTTATCTGTCCCATGGTTTTATCAGATTTAGCAAAACTTGTTTTCTTTGCCTAGAATATTCTTCCCTAAATTTTCCTCTTGGGCATATTTTAAAAATTTATTTTAATTTTATTTTTTTGTTCTTATTTTAATTTACAAATTTATTTATCTTAAATTTATTGGGGTGACATTGGTTAATAAAAGTGTATAGGTTTCAGGTATACAATTATATAATACATCGTTCTCTCTGTTCTTCACAATTTAGCTTTGTATCTTTTATGGGAAACCTGGCCCATTCTCCCCAACACCAGGACCATGCCCTCAGGTTTGCCTATCCTTGGCTAAGAATCACTCATCTAAATTTCCATCTTATTCTATGTTTTCTGCAGTTTGGACATGTAAAAAGTTTTATAATTACTGTTTCACTTATTCCTCTCCCCTACTGGATACTGGGCCCTTTGAAGTCCATGCTTTCATCCGACTTTTCTCTGTATCTGTCACTTCACACTGTACCTGACATACATATCTCATTTGTTAAGGTCTGGCTATATGTACACATTAAAATACCTCACATATACTTCTAACTAGTAAAAACATGTAAACAAAGATTATTTTTATTATTAAACGAGAGGCCCAATGCACGAAATTTGTGCAAGAGTAAGCCTTCGCAGCCACGGCAGCAGCCTGGATTCCTCCCTCGGAGCCTCAGCAGCTTCCTGGATCTCAAGGCTGCAGCCCCGGCTTTGTCCAGAAGGTTGTCTGGAAGGACGTCCAGAAGGACGTTGGTCTAATTAGCATATTATGCTTTTATTATTATAGAAGATTTTAGCTGCCCTATTTAGAGAATAAAATGGTTAATCAAAAAGTAGCAAATGACTTCTTTGTGTTCACTACAGAAATAGGGAGAGCTTTAATACCTAGATCAGCTTTCTGTCCTGAGGTAGAGAGTGATTTGTTTAATAAGGCATGCTTTACAAAACAGCATAGACTATCCAAAACCCACTGGGGCTCAATGCATAGGTGAGTCTGTGAGATTTTGCACTAATCCAAAAAGAAAAGATGAAAAATAATGTCTCTAAGCTATGCTTTCCAAAACGATTTGCAGTCTCTTACTAAGTTTATAAATCTATTATTTTTCCAATAGTTTATTTACAGTTAGGGCCAACATCAAAATATCAGAGAGAAGCAGGAGAGAAGAAAAAAGTGTACCATACAAGTTTGGACTTTTATGCCTTATTTTTTTCTTCTTTACAAAAAAAACAACAAAAAAAGGATTATTGAATAAAATTGCACTTATGAATTTATTAACAAATATAAATTAATGTTATTAATGTAAATGTATGTTATAAAAATTAGGAACTTTGAAATATAAGCAAAAATGTTATCAATCTGTTTATAACAACTAAAATATGTTTGATGATAGGAAACACTGTACTTTAACATTTGTAATTCAAAATAGTTTTCGTGAACACACATGTCTTAGAAGTACCCTCCCCAAAGCCCATAAATTCTCTGAAATACTCTCATATTAATGAACTTTAATGATGTACTTTAATAATACCTAGATTACTACAGCACTACTTAAGAAAGAAACACACTTTTCAAACCAATTAGAGTTCTTGAATGACATTGAAAGAGAGAGCTGGTTAAATAATTTTCTCCAGCACTAGGTTTAATTGACATAGATCTAATGCCAGTGATAATTGTATGCAATTGCAAGATGGGGAGTTTAATATATCTGGCAGTGAGGCAGGGATTTTCTTTCTCAGACAGTGTAGAGTAAACCTCTCTAATCCTTTTCCTTTAGCCTTCCCTTAATTCTAGGCTTACGTTTAATGAAAGGCTAAAAAAAAATAATCAAGATTGCAGTAGGCTTCTCAAGGATAGAGAGAAAAAAGGATGTTATCTCAGAGAGGTTGTGGCTCAGAATCATTAACAAGACTAATGGTGGGAGCATAGGGCTAAGTTTACAAATCCCTTGTATGTCGCAGAGGCACCCTCTCTAGTAGTACATGCTTCATCTACTTTGCTCTTGCTTCCACATCACCAAAACAGAAGCAGGAGCCCAAGAGGGGTTGGATGATTAGAGTTAACAAGGTGCTACAAAATGTTTTGGTGGATGTTCAATTTGTCTTTCATATGGAGCTTGTTTATTCATTTACAAGTTACTCTAAAGACTTGCTGAATAGAAATAAGTAAATTTGACATAGTGAACTTCTGCAGCATATTTTTTGAAACATTTAGTGCTTTACAGTTCAAAATTGTGATAGTCTATGTGGGCCATTTGGCCGATGTTATGAGAAGCATAATATTTATTAAAGCCTCTGATATAAGCCAAATGAGTTTCAATGAAACAATTCTATGTTTTACAATAAATCTTTGTTGTTGAAAGTATTACATATGTCCCTTTTTTCCCCCCATTGCTCTCTCCCACTCCCTTCCTCGCCAAGCCTTCACCACCCTATTGTCTGGGACTATGGGTTATGCATATACATATATGAGTTCACTGGTTGATCTCTTCGCCCCCCTCCAACCTCCCCTATCTTCCCTCTGAGGTTTGACAGTCTGTTCCATGTTTTTATGTCATTGGTTCTCTTTTGTTCATCAGTTTGTGTTGTTCATTAGATTCCACATGTGAGTGAGATCATGTGATACTTATCTTTCTCTGACTGGCTTATTTTGCTTAGCATAATGTTCTCTAGGTCCACCCATGCTGTTACACATGATGAGTTCTTTCTTTTTTACTGCAGTATAGTATTCCATTGTATAGATATACTACAGCTTTTTAATCCATTCATCTGCTGATGGGCACTTAGGTTGTTTTCAAATCTTAGCTATTCTAAATTGTGCTGCTATGAACATAGGGGTGAATATATTTTTTCTGATGGGTGTTTCTGAATTCTTGGGATATATTTCTAGAAGTGGGATCACTGGGTCCAATGGGAGTTCCATTTTTAATTTTTTGAGGAAACTCCAAACTGTTTTTCACAGAGGCTGCACCAGTCTGCATTCCCACCAGCAGTGCACCAGGGTTCCCTTTTCTCCGCATCCTCGCCAACACTTATCCTTTGTTGATTTGTTGATGGTAGCCATTCTAACAGGTGTGAGGTGGTACCTCATTGTCATTTTGCTTTGTATCTCTGGGATGACTAGTGACTTTGAGCATGTTTGCATATGCCTCTCGGCCTTCAGTATGTCCACTTTGGAGAAGTGTCTATTTGGGTCCTTTGCCATTTTTAAATTGGATTGTTTATCTTCCTCTTGTTAAGTTGTGTGAGTTCCCTGTAGACTTTGGAGGTTAACAGCTGTATCATTGGCAAATACAGTGGGGCCTCGACTTACGAGTTTAATTCGTTCTGAGACTGAGCTCATTAAGGAGCTCATTAAGGAGCTCGTTAACTCAAATTACTCTATCAACTCAATGCAAAAAATTGGCCTAGAGACAGCTGGTATCTCAAAGAACTCGTTAGTCGGGACACTCGTAAGTCAAGGCCCCACTGTATGTTCTCCCAGGCAGTGGGTTCTCTTGTTATATTATTAATGATTTATTTTTCTGTGCAGAAGTTCTTTATTTTGATGTAGTCCAATTTGTTTATTTTCTCCTTAATTTCCATTGTCCTAGGAAGTGTATTCGTAAACATATTGCTACAAGAGATATATGAGATTTTGCTGCCAATGATTTCTTCTAGGATTTTTATGGTTTTATATCTTACTTATAAGAATTTTATCCATTTCGAGCTTATTTTTGTGAATGGTGTAAGTTGGTGGTCTAATTTAATGTTTTTGGGTTTTTTTTTGCATGTATCTGTCCAATTTCCCCAATAAATGGTGTTTGCCTCTTTTGTCAAATATTAACTGAGCATAATAAATTACAAACTGCAGAGCTCAGGCAGGTCTGAAGCCTGTATTTTCCTACCCCTGAGAAATTCCTGCTTTCCATAAGTTTATTTTATGCTTTTTTTGGTAACTCCTTGAACAAAAAAAATGCCCAGTTTATAATTTTATTTCTTCCTTGACTGCTGTTCCATGTTATAGGTGCTAATATACAACATTCTTATATTTATTGTTTTCTAAGTCTTCTGTAATTATGGCTTTTAACATTTAGGTTCAGGAAGTATTTAATTAAAATACTTTAAAATGTTGATGTGGCTATTTTTCTCCTTTACATTCTTTTTGAAATCACATTTTAGGTTGGAAGTATTGTAACCATGGATTGTAGTCTCTGAATCATCTCCTTGTAAAAATCCATTGAGGTTTTCTTTGTGGTCTAAGGTATAATTATTTTTCTAAATAAATAGGCTCTGGGAATTAAAAGGGCAAGTTTTAAAGAACAATTTAATATAAACTTATCAAGTTCTTGGAAATCAGAAAATATAATATGCACAATGTTTATTTATAAAAAGATTTAACAGCATTATTTTAAAAATAGAAATGATATAAGCAAACAACAGAAAATTGTTAATAGATAAATATAATTTCTATGTAATAGAATAATATGCAACCATTAAAATTAATGGTGTAAGAACATTATAAGTGATAAAAACAGATTGTAAGAGTATACAAAGTATGTTAATAAATACACCTCGATTGTCTCTATAATTTCCCAAAGAAGAGATAACATGTTTAATCACAGTAACTCAAGTTTTAATTTGAGAACAGTACATAAGAGCAACAATGAAGAATACAGTATGATATTATCCAATGAAATGAGATGCAATTCTGGTTCTTCTCTTTTACTCTTCCTTTTTCTCCTCTCCTCTCTCCTCCTCCTTCTCCTCCTCCTCCTCCTTTTAGATGAAGGATGAATGCACAGTTGAACATAGCAATGTTGAACAAGGAGGACACTAGTTTAGAATAAAGAGATCTATGGTAAGTAGAGTTAATCAAGATCCTCAGGGAGAGGTTTAGATTTCCATTTGAACAAAATTTAAAGGAAATATTTAGAGTATGATGAAGGTGTGAGGTGATAATGGACCATTCATTTCAGAGGACATATGGGAATGGTTTCAGGATTTGAGGAAGGATGGGAAATGAGACAGAATAGTAGATATACAAAGACATCTGAGGATTAGTGTGAATGATATAAGATGTTACCAGAGAATAAGAGAGCATTCTTGAGACTAAAACAACAGAATAAAATATATTCAAAGATTAATTATGATGTGTTCAAGGCAGATTATAGTGTTTGGGTCAAGATTTAGGGAGGGGTGGATATCTCTAGAGCTTTCTCTATTTGTGGCAAAGATGGTGTAGATAACCAGCAAGAATGATCTTAGACCCTATGTACCCAAGTCACTCAGACTCCCTGTTGCAGAAGGAGAGATCTTATTCTAGGTGCGTGTGCACTATCTTGATGGCTTGTGAAATTCTGGAGAAGCTAGGTGTAACATGGATCACACATAACACTCTTTATTGTAATTAAGTTGTGCCTGTATGTGTGCGTATCTGTTCATATGTGAAAATATATATGGACTTACACTCTCTCTGTCTGTAACTTTGTTAAATTCTCAAAGTGATATATTGAAAGCCTCTATTTTTTTCCAGGAATTTCTCAATTTATTCCTGGCCTTTTATTCAGATACCATTTATTTTCTTTAACTTTAGCAAGCATATCAATATCAAGAGTTCAATTGCAATTGCTGAGTTTGAATAGCCTATAGACCCTATACCACATAAATATGTGGAATTAAAATCTCCACATATTGCACTCCTTTACAACCCTACCTTTATACGATTTTTTCTATTAAAATTATTTCTGTGTATTTAGTACTTAAGAGAGATAATTCGCTATCCCTTTTTTTTGTCCTCCATTGATGTGCCTGAATCTATTGCTTGCATGTCTTAGTGAACTTGCTCTGAGTATGGCTTCATTGGACTATTATCTTATTGTGTGGTTTTATGAAATATTTTATACACTCACAAATCATTTGTAGGTAAAACTCTAGGTTTTGCTTTGTTTTTTGTTTTTTAAATTTCAGGATTTTTCTCTCCTTTATGGCGTTAATATTTTCCTTGTACTTCATTCTTGCTTTGGGATATCAAATTGGGAAGAATTAGCTTGACTCTATTCCTTAAACTAATATAAACTATTATTTAAACTAATATAAAAAGTATTTATGCTCAGTGTTTATACTATGTGCTGGGCAGAGTTTTCCATCTCTGGAATGTAGCAGTAAATAAAGCAAATTATAATTCTTGCTAACTATGTGCTTTATAATGAAATGGGTGAGGCAAGGTGGGATGGGGGAAGGATATAAAATAACAAAACAATCATAAAAGTATTAAATGTACTGGTGTGTTAGAATGTAATAAACGTTATAAAAATAGAGTAGGTTGAAGGAAATCAGGACTTTGAGAGTAACAATGGGTTGTAATTTTATATATGGTTTTGGGGCAAGGCTCACAAATCTGGTGGTAAACGTGCAAATATTGGGGGGAAGAGCAAATTAGACAAATGAAACACCACTGCTAAATGCCTGAAATAGGATATGATTTGTGTGTTTAAGAAACAACAGGTTCCCTGTGGCAGAAGCTGCAGCAACAAGAAGGAAATTAGATCAAAGAGAGAATAGGGGTGAAATAATTTAGGGCCTCCTGGGCTATTTTAAGGCTTTTCATTTGTATTCTGAATAAAATGTGAGTACTGAATGATTTTAATAGCAAAGTAACATAATCTGACATATGTTGAAATGGGTCACTCTGACTTCTGATAATAAATATGTGAGGCAAGGATAAAAGCAGAGATTAATTGTACAGGTGGCTATTGTACAGGGTTGGTGAAAGTAAGCTTACAGTTGTGAGTCTGCAAAGTGGTTTATTCTGTATTATTATTAATGAATTATGTCACATTTTTTCATATGATCAACTGCAAACCTAGTCTTGCCAGACCTTGTATAAATTGATATCAAAGACAAGAATGGCTTTGATCAGAGTTGTAGTGATATAGAAAATGGTTGTATCATAATACACTTTTAAAAGTAAATCCACCAGGAGTTATTGAGAGATTAGCTATAGTTGAAGAGAAATAGGAGGGTCAAAGATGACTCAAACATTTTGTCCTGAGCCATTAAAAAGGAGGAGTTGCCATCAGTTGGAGTGAAGAAGATTGTGTTGTAGGCTTTCTTTGTGTTGGGGGTGAATGTATTACTTACCTTAGTGGAGATGTTAAGTAGGCATTTGGACATAGGCATCTAAATTTATGGAGAGAGAGCTGACCTAAAGATATAATTGTAATTGTTGGCAAATATTTGACTATAAAGGCATCCAACTAAATAAAATGATGATCCACTGAATGTGGATATAAAAGAGAAGGACAAGGACTGACCTCTAACATACACAATATTAAAAGATAACAGGAAAAGGAATCAACAAATATCTCTGATTACTAAATTAAGAGAACAAAAGAATTATACAATGCCATGGAAGCCAACTGAAAGTGAATAAAAAGGAAAGATAATTATGATACTTGTATAGTCATATTGGTGTATTAGATAAGATGCAAGACTCATAGTAACAGTCAGAAAATAAAATTAGGATAGTGCACAGGTACCTCACAGCTAGGAGGTACATACTGGAGTAGAGTGGAAAGGAAATATGCCCAATAAGCACTTTTTTTGAGACTAGAATACAAATGTCCAAAAACTTCACCTAAAATGAGTGCTCATAGATTAAGTGAGACTTTGACTGCTAACCACATTCTTGGTGGTTCTCATGTATTTGATCTAGTGAGATTGTATATGTCTGCCTCCAAACTCTCTTCTGACAGTCTCACTCATTCTCTTGAAATACTTTAGAAGGAAAAGCATTGCTAAATAAAAAATTCTTTGCATCAAATTCTAGAATTTTGTTTCCTATGGTTAACACTCAAATTCCTCCAAGTTGATCTTATTTCTGAAAACAGGATGTATTTCATGTAGAAATCTTGACAGTTCATTACTCATTAATACATTTTCTAAAATTTTTGCTGTTTCCCTTCAACAAATGGAACTTGACCTTTGAGGTGAGTCAACCTCTCTTAAATCTTCCTTTAAAAATTAATACAACTGAGTTCTGTGAGATAAAAATTAGCACCTGGGATAGTACTTTCCAGCAATTTTCAGGGCCTAAGATAGGAAATCAATTGCTGTAAACCACCACATCAACATATAAAAAAATCATATCATATCATTTGATGAATAGACATTTCACAAAACCCAACAACCATTCATGATATTTTAAAAAACTCAGGAAACTATAAGAAGATAACCATCATGATTTGATATAAAAATCTACAAATACCCATATCTTACTTAATGTTGAAAACCTGCATACTTTCTCCTTAACATTTGGAAGAAGGCCAGGATGTTCTCTTCACCACTCTTATTTAACATTATATTGGAAGTTCTAACAAGTACAATATGACAAAACAAGAAAATATAAAGGCATAAATAATGGAAAGAATAATATAAAATTATAGAAAACTGCAGATGACATGATGGTCAATGTAAGAAATCCCAGCCCAGCAATTATGGTTCATCAATTGAGCATCTACCCAGGGACCAAGAGATAATTGCTTTTTAAAAATATATATTTTTATTGATTTCAGAGGTGAAGGTGGAGGGAGGGAGGGAGAGAGAGAGAAAGGAGAGAGAGAGAGAGAGAGAGAGAGAGAGAGAGAGAGAGAGAGAATGAGAATGTAAATGAATATGCCCCCCGACTGGGAATCAAACTGTGACCTCATGGTTCATAGGTCAACGCTCAACCACTGAGCCATGCCAGCCGGGCAAGAGATAACTGCTTTGATTCTAGTCAGGGTTGCAGGCTTGATCCGCAGTAGGGGGTATGCAGGAGGCTCTCTCTCTCTCCCTTCCTTTCCTAATGTTATTCTCCACGAAATCCAATGGGAAACATTCTGTACAGTAAGGGTTAGACACCATTTGTCAAGTAGGACTCATTTTTATCCTGACAATAAGGCTGGTTATTCCATCCTATTTATGTTCCACTGGCACTAATGTTATACTCTCTTTAAGGTCCACACATTTCAGATAGTTTTGTTAACTACTCAATTTCATAGTCCCACCTGACATCCTATAGAATATATTTTTCCCACTAGATTGCTAATTTCTATTTACTACTAGAGACACAACTGACAAACATGGAAACCAGGAAAACACCATTTGCAGATCTGTCTTCTTTTTTTCCCTATCACTGTAGCTAACATTGTTTCTACTGGTTCAAAATGACAAATTCAGCCCTGGTCAATGTTTAGAGCATCAGCCACATACTTGTCTAGGTCAAGGGCAGGTACCTGGGTTTCAGGTTGGATCCCTGGCCCGGTCAGGGCATGTGTAGGAAGCAATCAATCAATGTTCTCACATTCTCTCTCTCTTCTCTCTCCCTCTCTACCTCCCTCCCACCCTTCCACTCTCTCTAAAAATCAATGGAAAACATATCCTTGGTTGAGGATTAACAAGATCTATTTTTTAAATGACAATGTAAGGTTACCCCATTGCAGTGGTTTATAATGAGTATTTTAAAATTATTAATGGAAATTTTCCAACAAATAAAGTATAATACTAAATCACATTCTATAAAACAGAGGTATAAAACTAAGTAGAATTGAAGAGGACCTAAAAGAGCTTCATTCCCTTTTCTTTGTGTTTCTTTTCAAGGAGATATTTAATGCCCTTGGATTTCCTAACACAGTATAAAAAGCACTAGACTAGAACATTAGAATCGTGAACACCAATAAGCTATATTAATATTCCCTAATTACTTGATTGTATATCCTATCAGTTTAAAAAAACAAGTCTTACTCCCATTATAGTTCTATTTACTTATAAATTATACTTATGTACCACTATATTTGTGTAGTATATATTATACACAATATACAAATGTTTGAATCAAAACATTCAAAGTTTTACATTAAAAAACTAAATATAAATTCAAGCTCTCTAACATTTTTCCTAGCACAGTGATGCATGTTCTTGCACACCATTTGGTTAGCTTACATGAGACTTCAGACACCATTACTCTAGATCAGTGATCCTTAACATTCTGTTTCGGAAATAGATGCTCTGTTCGTGATAAAATTCATAATGGTATGAAGTGAAATAAATAAGAACAATGTAATAAATGTTCATAAAGTTAAAGTAATTACATTTAAAGGATAATCCTTTGCTTTGAAGTTATTTCATTTGTTTAGTTTAATATATTAGATACCAATGTTTTATTTTCTGTATACTACTGACCATGTAATGTGTGCATATTGTTCAAATTTTTAAAGTTAATACTCTGTTGACTTCCAAAGTCTGGGAATTAAAGTTTTGCTGAAAGTTATCCTATATAATAAAACTCTAATATGCAAATTGATTGAATTGGGGAACAACTGATCGCTATGATGTGCACTGACCACCAGTGAGCAGATACTCAAAGCAGGAGCTGCCCCCTGGTGGTCAGTGCGCTCCCACAGGGGGAGCACTACTCAGCCAGAATCCGGGCTCACAGCTGGTGAGAAAAATGGCAGTGACTAGAGTCTCTCCCACCTCCGCTGCAGGCGGGTGGTAAGGAGCGAGGGTTCTGGAATGCAAGAGCCCTGGACTGTGAGAGGGATGTCTGACAGCCAGCTTAGGCCTGATCCCCTTGGACCTACAGGCGGACATCCCCCGAGGGGTTCCGGACTGCGAGAGGGTGCAGGCCAGGCTGAGGGGACCCCCCCCCACACACCTGAGTGCATGAATCTCGTGCACCAGGCCTCTAGTTACATATATGTAAAATAAATAGAATGAAGTCACACATGTGAGGCCGATGAAGTTTGCACTCAGATAATAACTATACCTACATTCTGAATAGATCTTCTTCATGTCATAGGACAGTGGCACAGCTCTTCTACATGGTAACCAATGAGAAAACGCTTTGAAAATGAAGCCTGGTTATGGAAGTTTCCTTAGGGAACAACTTACTGGTGACATTTCATGGGTCCTGTTCCACCTGAAATAGAAAAGAGACTCTCTATAAGAAATTAAACACACACACACACACACACACACACACACACACACCACTTCTCACTTGTGAGTGTTTTTTGGGAAGAGCAAATACAACTACAGTAAATATGAGCAAAGATGAGAATAGTCAATTAACAGTCATCTTAATTCAGACATAGTCATAAAACTGAAAATCTAACTTGGAAAGCACATGCTACAGGGATGGTAATTGGGAATTAAAGATTTACCTTATTAACAGGACACCAGTGTTTTCACTCACTCACTGGACTAAACTCCAACATGAAAAATAAAGGCAGAGCTGCTCCTTAGACATTCTGCTCACACGTAGTGTCTTAAAATTTTGAAGTCTTGTTCTCTGAACCTTAAGTAGTTCATTGACACTACTTGACTAGGTCATGCAAACAGAAATATGCATTCTCTTGAAATATCAACTTGTTAAAATATTTTAACATATAACTCTTGTTTTCTAACACTAACAGGCAATAATTTTCTCCATTTGACACATTTAATTTTGAGTAAATGCTTAAATATATACCCAATACCAGAAAATGCATAAAAAATATTTAGTACCAAATTTGTTTTCCATTGTGGAATCTAGTTATTCTGCCACAGGAGGGTCTAAGAAAAAAGCAAAACATATTTGGACTGATCCTTACTAAATAATATGTGAATAGTGCCAACTCAAGCAAACTCTTATATTCAATATAACACAGGGCCTTAATTCCTCTGTAAAAACTATCATGGGAAAATAGAAGTTTTTAGATCTATTTTAAAAGCATCAATTTATTATTTCAAGTATTCTCAGCTAACAGGTAAGCATGGTGAGATATAAAACAGAATTAAAACTTAGCACTTCAAGAATTGAAGGTATTATTTTCTATATGCACCATCAACCTCCCAAGAATACCTTCATAGTCTATGAAAAGTATAAAAGAGTGACCACATAATAAATGGTATATTATGTTGTTCAAAAAAAGAGGTATCAGAATACAGAAGAGGTGAAGTAGAAAGGCAGTAAGGAAGTTTTCCTAGGGGAAGTACAACTTAAAAGCAACGCAGAATGAGGGTCAGTTTTCAAGGCGTGCTCTGTCGTGATCCCTGGGCCTGCAAGCTTTGCAGTAACTTTGGCTATACAGTGTTAGAAGACATGGCCTGCAGCTTAATTGTGATGTGAATGGAGTTTTCCAGGCATTGTAACATCTATGCTTTAAATACTCTCTTCCTTTTCAAAGCATCACAAAAGATTGGCCTTTCTTTGTGAGAGAAGAGTAATACCCTCAAGAACTTGAAAAGAAAGATATCAAACTCATAGGAGTCTATATTTAAAAAGACCATTTCTCTCTTGAATAGCTGCCCAGCATCAGTAGTGTTCAGTGAAAGTGATATTGTCTCCCCTTTTCTAACCTGAACAATTTGTGGAGGATTCCTCTGTAAACCTTTCAGGAATTGTGTGTGTGTGTGTGTGTGTGTGTGTGTGTATTTGAGATTGATTTTCTAGTTGGATGTTGGATAAATTATATTGTTACTTATACTATATGCAAACCAACATCTATTGAGTATTTCAGTGTCATGATTGATTTTTAATTAAGATATTTAAATTAGATGAGTACTATTATACTAAAAATATTTAAGTTGTAAATATTTTCTAATGAATCCATCATGAAAGCTAAAATTACATAATATTAAATGTAGACCATTTTGACACAGTTGCTTGGAGATTCATAGGCAAAATCAATAAGAAAGAGGAAAGACTGTATACTTGTCTATGTGCAATAAAGACTGAGAGATGTGTCCTATATGGAGATTGGATCAGAGTTCTTCAACAAAAGTAAAATTCCCCCCTTATAAGTGGCCTATGCAGAAATAACACTTGGAAGACATTATCAGAAATGAGGAAATAGAATACTGATTTTACAAAATATAAATCAAAATGAAGCCTAGAGAGGTAAAAAGAAAGGCAAGGAAACACTCTCCCAGGGCCACAAAGTTAAAAATGAATCTTTATAGGTGAGGCTGGTAATTTAATTTCAGAAATAGCAATTTATACTATCTTTAAGGATGGTATACAGTTACTCTGCAATGTTAGCTATCCAACAGTGTTATTTTTGATAGTTGTTGAGAGTCTTATTATTCCATTGAATATCTGTATGAATTTTAGAATAAGCTTATCAATTTCTACTAATAAGCTGGGATTTCACTGGAATTTTGTTGAATCTATAGATCAATTGGGAAGAATTACTATCTTAACAATATGGAGTGTTTCACACATGAAAAGGGTACATTTCTATACTGATTTAGGACTTCTTCAAATTTTCTTAGCATAGTTTTCTAGTATTCAGATCTTTTTCACCATTTCTCAGATTTACCCTTATGTATTTTCTATTTCTGACACAAAGGCAATTTAACGTTCATGGACTAATCAGGATAGACTGCCAATGGAATGTATGCTCCTTTGGGAATGTAAGTAATAAACAATAAAGGAAGAAAGATAATTAGAAATTTTGAAATGGCAATGAGAAAACAGGTAGAGAGAAAAGAAGGCAATTTGGGATAGTATCTGTACTTAGAAATAACAGTCCAAGATATTATAAGGACAAAAACAAATTTAATAAAAACACAAACATAATTTCTCCTTTTGAAAATAAGGGAAGAGTTTCCTTCCTCTTCTGTCAGAACATTTTCCTTAAAAAAACATATACATATAATGTTAACCTAAAAATAAAAGGCCAAAGTGAGAGGCAAAAAGCATTTATTTGAGGTCCAAAAGAATAGCTATTTGGGAAGCACTGATTCAGGCAGAAACCCAAATAGTGTTCTAATTAGGGGGTGAAGGCCAGGGATTTTTATGAAAATTGGAAGGGAAATAATTCCATAAGTGTGCAGTGCCAGCACTGCCAAGAGTGAACCTGAGGAGGGGGAGTGAAGGATTGAAGAAAGGACAGACAAGAGAATAGGCCTGGTGGATCTCCCATGCCTGGTTGAGACCACAAAAGACCCAGCCTGCAAGCCGATGCTTTATTTTATAGTCTGATAAAAACAAGGGTGGATTAACATGTATACAAATGTTCTTGTTTTGGCAACACTTGCTGCACCTCCCACAGACCATTAGCTACTTAAGAAGGAATTAGGGAGGGATACAAGGTCAGGCTTAATTATGCTAGGAGAGCTCTGACCTCCAGGCTGGGACTTGTTTGTGGCCCTGCCACAGGTCCGAGGCTTGACCCTAGAGCTGCTCCCTACATACACATAAGTACTAAAAAGGAATCTCTTGATGTTAATAAGTTAAGGATGAAATTTCTGTAGTTGTGCAAACAAGCTATTCCTGAGCTATAAATGGTGGTGCCAATTCTAAAAAACATCTTTAATTTTTAGTCCAGTAGTCAGAATGTTTGCTTTTCTGTTAGCTTTGCAAGCAGTTTTTGGAAATTCTATATTGGTTTGGCTCAGTCCAAAGGTTATTTTGCCCAATTTAAGCATTCCAAAAGTTTGAGAAGTAAGACATATCAGGCAGTTCCTCTGGGATAGCAACTCTGACTCCATTTTGAAGTGGCTTCATTTATATTATTTTTCACAGCAAGTTCATTCTCTGTTTCTTTTAAATTTATCTTTCAGAAAATAAATAAAACTTAAAAAAACAAAAAACAAAAAAACTTCAGGTTCTTGGAATAGCTTCCTCAAGAAACTGAAACCCATCTCTTCAAAAATGTAAACACTTTCCTATTTCCAAGTTTCTGTGGGATTATAGGAATTCGTTTTGTGGGTAACTTAAACATTGTGGACAGAACACGAGAATTCTCCTGTTTTCATATTACACAGTGTTTTACCAAGTATCATACTTTAAAAAGACATTAGCTTGTAAGAACATGTAATAAATAACTTCAAAATGCAATGGGTATTTAATTTTAAGGTGTGCCTTTAACATTTATGTCAAACATTCTTTGTCCTCATTCAATAGAAACTTATCTGGCCACTGGGTAAAGCTAGCACTAAAACTACTGGTCCACAATGTGTTAAGTTGTAAAAGTACCTCCAGTCATAAAGATATGAGTTTTTCGTATGTTTGCTTTCTTTCTATGTAAATTGAGTTAATTAACATAGATCATCACCTCAATTATCAGACAAGTTAGGATGCACTATATGTGACCAAAGATGCTGTCAACCCCTCTTACTTGAGGACTAGTTATTATTTACCTTCAGAACGTGTACCTATGTAATGGGTTGCATCTCTTTGTCTGTATAAAAGGGTGAGATTACTTTCTGTCTTTGCAATCTCTTAGAGTAGGGGTGGGGAATATCTAGCCCGAGGGCTATACAGCCCACAAAATCATTTGGTCTGGCCCTGTCAAGGTATTAGGGGTGAATTAATTAAATGACCAAATATAGCAGCCTAATTTTTAAGTTGATAATATTGTATGGCCTGCAAATGATGTTATAAATATCCAAATGGCCCCTGGCAGAAAAAGTTTCCTCACCCCTGTCGAGATTGCCTGTGATGTGTATCTCATTCTTCTTTAATGTTTATTTGACAGTGAAAATGTTCTTTTTCTCTACAGCTTTGTGAACACAGTTTCTAGGTTGTGAAAAGTTTTTAGTTTTTTAAAATTGTATTTCTCCAACAATGAACAAAAGACCAAAATGTATATATACTGAGTGGCCAGATTATTATGACCACCCCATCAGTACTTCATTGACACTTCTAAAAATACTGAATATTGAAAACTTCCTAAGCAAATACTCTCAAGTTTATTATTATTATTATTATTTGCATAACTAATTATTTGCATAACTAATTCACTTCATTGTACTGATGGGGTGGTCATAATAATCTGGCCACTCAGTGTATATGCTGGAGAATTAACTGCATTAAGTGGGACACACATATAAAGTCCCAAAGTGGAGTAAGAGCTTTATATAGTTGTAAAACTGTAATAAAATTAGTGAAGTTGATTGGCATTAGAGAAAAAGAGATGAAGTTGGAGAGGAAATAGTTATATATCTACCTATATTATGTAAGTATATTTCCCATAATCAGTTTAGATGTTATTCCAGTTTCAATGAGTGAATGCTGAAGAGGCTCAGGCTATATCTAATTTGCATTTGCAAATGATCAAACCAGCAGTTGTGTTGAGAATTAATTTAAAAGTTAAGAATGCAAGACCAATTGGTTTTGCGGTATCCTTGGAAAGAGAAGTAGTGGCTTCAAGAATAGGAAACACACATACAGTAAACAAAAAAAAAGTGGCCAAATATATTGTCATTAAAGCAAGGAATATAGTTTTGGAAAATATAGAAAAACAAATTAGGAACCAAAATGAACCATAAATTTTGACTGGAGCAACAAAATAGATGTTAATGAGCTTTACAGAAATAGACAAAATTTGGTAAACATAGATTTGGTGGAGCAGAAGACAATACTCATTTTGAGCATCATTTTTTATTCCCTTTGAACACAGTACAATATCATATTTTTAATACTTTATTTTTCATGACATTATGATATTCTACCCTATGAATATGCTAATTCATTTAGGCATCTTCTATTGTGGAATATTTTTCTATAATAAATGTGTATATGAGTTAAATTTGGATTGATTTCTAAAGATACATTTGTGCAAATAAAACCTTCATTTCCATGTAATGTTTCAAATGCTTTGAGGCTGTTGACTGTTGCCCTTCCAAACGGCAGCAGTAAAAGCTGTTGGTTAAAAAAAGCTAAGTTAGACAGCTACCAAAAGGGCGGCCACCAACTGGGCATAGTGTCAGTAGTGTGTCAGGAGGGGAATGTGGAGAGAGTAAATTTATAGAGTTTGAGTACCTGAGTTGTATGATATTAAGATGAGACTTGCAATGTGTGGAACTGGTTGAGATTAGACAGAGTTGTGATAATCTGGTTTTCTATTGATGTACAGAGTGAGTTAAGGGTCTTGAAGTAATTCTCAAGCTAACTGTTAGTCTTGATAAGGAAGCAGTTTTAGTTGGCTTACTGTCACATCCTCTAGATTCTAGAGTCTAGAAGCTTGTCCTTGGCATTTTAAGATTAAGACAAGGAAATGGCCCAGCATTGGTCAATACAGGAATAGAACACTATTGAATTTAGACCTTAATATATATTGTCAGATTACTGTTAATGAAGTTTGCATCAACTAGTATTTTTTCTATATTTACTCTGAAATTTTATTGTTGTCACTGATTATATTTTTTAGTTTGTTTTAGGGTATGCTAATCTGAAAGTTTGTTTAACGTAATCATAATTTAGTGTGCTACATTACCACATCTGGTTTGTGATGCAGTCTTATTAGTATAAATCTATACCCTAATAAAGTAAAAGGTAAACAATAGTTGATCATTAATTAGTTGATACATAGAATTATTAAATATATACATATGTGAACCAATCATTAGTCTTCTGAGAAGAAATGTGATGAGAGAAAGGTGTTGAAAATGAACCACCCTAAACTTCAGGGAAAATATGAATTTCTTTTGTTAGAGTCACTTTAGCAATATTTCTACTATAGCATTTCAACCGCCAGCAGGGTTTAGTGAGCAAAGATGACTTTGGCATATTTCCAAAAT
Organism: Myotis lucifugus; assembly: GCF_000147115.1. NCBI lineage: Eukaryota > Metazoa > Chordata > Mammalia > Chiroptera > Vespertilionidae > Myotis > Myotis lucifugus. Next base: position 1,577,272 of record NW_005871325.1, on the reverse strand, counting down.
GAGCTCAGTATGGAATCCTTCATTTAAGGAGCTACATCACCGTTAGACAGATGATGATGGAGTCTCTTTCCAGTGGGAATACTTGGGTTGCATCTCTCACTTGTCATTCTCATGCATAGTGACTCAGAAATTGCTGTAGAAGATTGGCCAGTTTGGGCCATTATTCAAGTAAGTGCTTTCATGGCAGGTATCAAAAGAAAGACACCTAATGTTCTTAATCCTTGTGAAATCTAACCTAAGGGGGAGAAGTTCACTTTTGTATAGAAACTTTTGCAGGGAACTATTTTCTAAAGCAACAAGCATTTCAGATAATGTAATACAGGGGTTGGCAAGAATAGGTTTACAGTTGTAATACAAATAAATAATACAAGAATAAACTATGTTTCACCTACTCACAACTATACACTTACTTTTGCCCACCCCTGTATATAAAATACAAAAATAGTAGAATGAATGTTGTTGGGGAAAGGAGTAAGAGTCTTTCTATCAAATGAAGATTCAGAAGATGTAAGGAACTAAAGGATATTTACTTATGTGTATGAATTGTCTACTAATATCCATTTTTCCTTTAGAAAAAAAAAGTACATGTATTCTTGTGTTGTTTTTTTACATTTTATGAATTAAATACTACTGTATATTCAAATTGAAGAGGAACTGTCTTACATGACTTATTTTTTAGAATGTATAGCTCTCTCTTCTTTGTTCCCATTGGAAATAGTCTACCTGAATGGGATGCTCACACATATATTCATATTTTTACAAGCTTTAAACTATAAAATGTTCAAAGAGTCCATCCGTATCTTTGAGTGCCAAGCACATGGAGGGATTTTAATTAAATATGTTGTTACAAAGCTAAATAGAAAACGCTGCAGCCATAGTTTTGCTTTTCCCAGTGCAGAAATCTTTTGCCTTTTGTTCTTCATATTTTTATCTCCAAAGCCTGGCACGGAGCCCTGCATGGAGAGTGCTCAATTCTTTGTCAAATTTATATATAGAATTCCTAATCCAGTTGCAGAATGTTGAGAAAAAATACAATTCAAAGTAAGTAAATGATGGGTATATAAAGTATTCAGGGGGAAAAAAGAACATGTTACAAGTCATTATCCTTTAAATTGCAAAATAATTGCCATCAATGACAATTATTTGTTGGACTTCAGCTTTTTATTTTGGAGACACAGTATTGCTCTGCAGGTACTTAACGATTAAACAATATTAGAATGAACTCCACTGAGGGGAAAGAAGATATTTAAATTAACACTAATTTTTTCTATATGTATCCCTTAGGTGAGTGAACCTTCTCCCACCCTTGCCAGCCCCCACCATAGCCTATAAAGAACTGAAGAGAATTCGATAGCCTTTTTTTTTATATAAAAAGGTCTGTCTGATCTCAAAGGAGAAACATTTTACAGGAATTCTCATATCTTGTTTGCAGCTGCTAAAGGTTCTTAGGATTAAAATACATGAGAAGAGCAGAATGCCCTCTTTCCCTTTTAATATGTGGAATGGATGCTCTAAGATTTTTGATAGGGTGTTCCTGGGTCCTATGAAACCTTAAACATTCCTCAAACCATAGGAAGTTGAAAGCATAGATATCTGAATTTACACATTTATAAGGTATAGAGTGGCAGCTTTTGAGATGTGTAGAAAACTAGGAAAGATATTAATTTAACATATTAAAAATAGCAATACCTAAAGTCTACACTTTTGTTCCTTAGTGGGTGTATTTTTGTTGATATGGAGATAATGATATGTGGAGGGAAGTTACTGTTTTGGTGAAAGTGTTCTTATTTGAGGTATATGTAAAATTAGGTCACTCGTGGTTTCACTTGGCATCCTATAGTCATTTCTCAGTCTCTCTCCCTCCTGCCCTTACCTCACCCCCAGAGTTAGCTGAAATTTGAGGTTTAAGGCACAGTCCTTCCGAATATCAGGTCTATCCAAGATGCTGGCCTCCAACTGCAAGGAATTAGGGTCAGACTGCAACACTAGAAGGAAAAGTCCCCATAAGATGACCCATATTTCTGACACCAACTTAGTGCTTTCCCAAACCACCCTCAGATTTGATAATGTTCTAAAATGACTCATAGGATACACTAAAAGCTGCTATATTCATGCAAAAGGCTCATTACAGGGAAAATAGACAAATTAGAACCAGCCAAAGGAAGAGACCCAGAGTGCCTGAGAGTTCCATAAGTAAGTCTCCATTGTTCTCAGGATGTGTAACCCTCCGTCCCAGCATTCGTATAACAATATCCATGGGAGATTGCCTACTCAGGCATTTCACTCAAGCTTCAGAGATTTATTGAAACATCATTATGTAGTCATGACTAATTTATTGGCCACGTGGTTGAACTCAGACTCTATGTCAATTGAAACTTATGGCCAAAGCTCTACCCTAAGTCACGTGGTTAGTCTTTCTGTCATGACTAGCCTAAACCTTACGACTATCAGGCATGGCAGTTCAATCTCTGAGTCATACATAAGTGTAAACTATTAGTTGAGGTCATATGGGGTCACAAGAGTAAAAAAGACATTCAGAAATTTTAAGGGTTTAGGAAGAGATCAGATTTATCTTTGGGCATTTTTTTTTTTTTACCTCACTCCACCTCTTTCTCTCTCTCTTTTTCTCCATAGAAGTCCATAAGGAACACTGAGCCCTGTTTATTCTACACAAATGGTTCTCAAAGTGTGGTCCCTGGTGCAGGAGCAGTAGTGACACTTGAAAACGTTTTAGAAATGCAGACTTGAGCCTCACTCAGGTTTACTGAATCAGAAACTCAGAGAGAGGGCCAGCAATCTGTTTGTGACAAGCCCTACAGGTGATTTTCATTCATGCTCAAATTTGCAATCCACTATTCTAATCCCCAGACCCTAGTAGCCATGCATTAAGGCAGAAAAAGGAGGAGAATCTAGAAACCTTTGCTGAGGAGTAACATCACTGAGAAACTCAGCAGTACTTGAACAGACACACCTCACTTATCTTCTTTATTTTTTCAACTTGCTTCATTTTTAAAATAATTACTTAAAATTTGTTAGTAGTAACCATCCATGAACTGTACAGAAATAAAATTAATAAAATAATAATCGTGCCTTCATTGTCAATGTTGGGTTTGCATTGAGTGTTTTTGTTCTCCCAATTGAAAACAAAGACCATTTGCTCATAAGTGGAGAATTTGTATCATATTCTGAAACATGGGATAACTTTTTTAATAGTTCAGCTACAATCCAATCACATAAGGGTCCATGATATGAGGCCGACAGTTTGTAGTGTAGAGTTTAATTAAGTTGGTCACTGCTGTAATTAAAGGTTTTGAGTTATTAATGCATCACTCTGGCAAACATTTAATTTTTATCTCAATAGTGAAGTCCTTATTAAAACAGGATATTAAGACAGCTAATAGAATTTGCTGCAGAAATGGTTTGGATTTTTAGATGTAATTCAGCACAATACACAGCAGTGATTGTTTTCTTAAATAAAAATGAAGACTTTTGGAAGCTCAAGAAAATGAGCTCAGTCTGAGATAAGAGAACAATTTCATTTAAAAAATCATATATCAAGTATAGTACAACTATAATTTGGAGAAGACTTGCTCTTCCTGCTCAGTGTGGGAAATCTATCCATACTCACCCTAAATCACCAGGGTATTTTGGATTCTCAATATTGAAGCTGAAGTTTCAGGTTATTTTAGTGTCACTTGTACTATTTTAACATATTTTACATTTTCATTAGCATCAGCCAAAGGCAGAAGGGAAGATGCATCATTAACCTATTGATTTCCAGTTTCCTCTTAGAGCTAATATTAATTAAAACATCATCTGTATTTATTTATTCATCATGGGTTCCAGATGATTTTTCTAAGTAGAAGTATTTTCTTCTGGCCAGCATTCCAATGCAGATTTGTTACTGATCTAAAGGGATTTATTTTCCACCTTGCATCAAAGCCCAATCAAACTCCAACAGGAGTTTGCAGCCAGAAAGTAAAAGTTGGTTATTTAGGAAATGGAGCAATGCCCAGACTCACAGGTAAGGTCAGGCTCAAAGTCCTGGCTCCTGAAATGGCTTCGGGGATGGATTATATAGGAGACTAAGGGAGTAAAGGTCTCGGTCTTTATTGATTGATAGGCTCTAGGAGAGGGGATAGCTGATAATTGCATCTGATCCTGATATCAGCCATAATATCACTCTGTCTGGTTTCCTCACAGGTATGGTTGGTGGGGTCCTACTGATTTTTTTGGTGTGGAGCTGAAACACACTAAAGCTTAGACGTTATCTCCAGTTTGACTAAAACTGTCCCTGTGATCAATAGACCCAAGGCTTTGCTCTGACAGTTTATTTGATGCTGACCAGAACCTCATTGTCCTGAGGACTTAATGACTAAGGGAGTAGATGTGAAATAGAGAGTTGGGTGAGAGTTGAGTGTGCTAGATGAGGCCAGTTTGTCAAAAGGAAAAAAAGGAGGAAAGGTCAAATTAAGGAGATGAATTTTCTGCTCAGTTAAGGATTTGGTGATATTGTTTCTTCTCTGATACTTAGATACTTAGACTCTTAGAGTGCGGAAACACAAGGCCAACATTTCTTAGAGAGAATTTTAAGAAATCCTGGTTTCAGGGTTTAATCTGATATAGAGCAAACCCAAAGTTAAATTAAGTTGATAAATATTAAAATCTATATCCCCCTTTGCAAGATTCAACTTACATGACAGTTCATTATAAAGTATGAGAAGTCTTATGTTTAAGAAATAAAGGGATATTTGTTTATCTCAACACTTGTCAAACTTAGTTTACCATGGTCATCTCCCTTCTCCTGACCATAATACTGTTCCATGGAACACCCATTGGAAAATGATGTCATCATTAAAAGAAAGTTAATTTAGGCATTAAGACACCCCAACTCAATCTTGCTTCATTATTTGATGTGTGAGCTTACAGAAATTACTTACATGTCTGAAGATTCAGTTTCTCATGTCTAAAATAAGGTTGATAATTTAGTACGGGCTTATTCTAAGGATTAAATGAATATATACTAGTAGGTTCAGAAACATGGTAAACTTTAAAGTGAAATTGAACAGTTTGTTTTAATGTCTTTCTCTCGTACTTATTCACAAATTTGTCATGAACCTGTGTGTTTTTCAGGCACTTTTTCCTCCTTCTGTCATCCTATGTATTCTTTTGGACATCACTTATTCTGCAGAAGGTGATAGGAGCATAGGAGGAATGAGTAGAATTTATTGAGCATATTAGGGTAGGTCCACTTTGCCAAATATTTATTCCCTGGATTTATTCAGGCAGAGCTTATTAGAACATTGTACAGGAACTACTGTACAAGGTTAATTAATGTCACATTTTTTTCTTATGTAAAGATACTTTGACTTGACAAATGTGTTAGTGCTCATAATGTAAATAAACCACTAATTTTATCATACATTGAATAAATGTCAAAACATGCAGGAAAGTGTGTTCAGGTATAATGAAAGGGGAGCAAATTCATATTCATGTAAGTTTCTAGCTAGGAATTGTAGTTACTTTTTAAAAGGGAGATATGTATAATCAGAAAAAAATAGTCTATGTCAGACATGGAATGTGAATTATTCTTTCAAGACTTTAAGGAATCAGTATGGATTTAGTATGAATATTTTCAGAAAGACAATAGGGGAAATATGTGTTTAATGCAGTGGGGGGAGGGGTATGACCAGTTTAAGAACAGAGTGTGAAGAAAAGATTTAACCACAAGTCCATGATTCTCTTCTTGGAGATGAAAATCTTTGAGAAGATGGAGTCAGAATGACTGGTCTCCAGTAGAGTTTCTGATAAGGAGGCTTATGATGTGGACCAGATGTTTTGTCAATATGCTAATGGTAAAGAACAGAGTTTCTATTTTTAAAAAAAAGTAAATTATTTTAGCAAAATATGGTTGGTCTCTATAGATTGTTTCTTCTGAGTCATCCTAGAATTATAGATTTCATGTGTGTCTAGGGATGGGGTGGTGATCAAATAAACATTTTACATTCATGTATCTAACAGTATAAAACTGGGAAGCGCTCAAATTCAAAAGGCTTCTTTTGTGAGCTATGTTTTTTGCATACATCATTCAGAATGTATCTGCTAATCCAATACCAAACAGGGTCCTAATGCAAGAGAATTAAATTTCTTGGGAACCAAGATTGATTGTTGACAGCTCCTTCAAAAGGAAATCCTACATTTGTGTTTGTTTTTTTGTTTAACTTCTTTAAATTATTAATCAAACATGGTGGTAGGTAAGAATTATCGTTACATGATTCTGTTTCAACAAGTTAACTCTCTGTGTCAACACAAGACAAATACATCTTTGTTATTTAGCATCATCCATTACCACCCACTATCTGTATTTCTGTGGACAACATTCATCATCTGTCAATGCCTGACTCAAATCAGAACCACTGAATATAGATATTTTTTGTAAGCTCACATACAGCTGTTAAGCTCCATAAAATTTTAGCATCACTGACATGTGTTTTTTATTGACTAAAAATAATTAGATAATAATTATTCTATATTTTTTCTCCCAAGACCAAGTGTGTACCAGAAAATTTCAGATACTGCAGAGTAACAAGAGCCCACTAAGAGAGAGATTCACATTTTTGTATGCCCAGGAGGTAACTGACAGTAAATGATTTTAGTATAGGACAGTCACATCTAGAATATAACTGATTTTTGCATAAATAAGAATCTAACCATACCATCTAATGCTTTAAACTTTCAAACACTTTCAATATTAAAAAGTGACTCTGTGATTGATGGAGAATATAAGAGATAAAAAGTCCTGAACAAAGAGATTATACATGCTTAAGTTTGTTAGCCTGGAAAACAGTTTTTCATTTCTTGAATTCTTTCCCCAAAAATCTGTGATAGTGGCAGTATTTATCAACCTTATCAAAATCATATACTTTAAAAATGTAGTAGTATCTTAGTGGAATAGTCTCTATTTAAATGCAAATGTTAGCTTCCTTCTGTCATAAAATGGGTTTTTCAATAAAAAGAGGTATGTATGTTTTATGCTAATGGCCTGTTTATCCTACTACATGATGTGGCATTAATATCCAAGCCCAGCAGTTCTGTCTTTGGGAGGGGATAAAAATGATAGATGTGCCGAAAATTCCATCAATCTTCGCTGGGGTGGGGAAGAGATTTACTAATGGAATATGAAAATGTTTCTAAAGAATAATTATAAAAATAGTCTCTCTTATAAAACCCAATGCTATTTTACAACAAAATATAAAATAAAATCATCTTAGTGCCTGCAGATTCCTGTAGGGAAAAGGATTTGCAGTTTTCTAAATCTTGCTACCGTGTACAGAGATATGGCTGGGCTCATAGAGTTTAAAATTTAAACTGTGCATTTACTATTTTTAATGTATTCTATTTTTTAAATGAATATTTAGTGTTGAACATGTATTTGAAGGCTTCTTATGCACCAGGCACCCTGATAGTGCATGTGAGGGGATGGTCAGTGCTGGCTTTGCCATCTCCAGTTTCACTCACTTGGAAAACATAACACGCTTTGTATTTTCAGGATCTCTTCAGATTCATGCATTGATTCTAACTGAGCAGGAAACCAGGTTGGTGCCACAGTCTCTCTACTTTAAATATAATATGAGAGAGAGATGATACTTATCATAATAAAATATATTATACATATAATATTACAATGATAATTATAGTTGATTATATATTATTAATAATACACAATAATATATGGAATATGTATATATAAATAGCTCTAATACTAAGAAGATTATAAGGGAATTAAAGCAAATAAAAACAAGATGTAGGGCTGGGGGAAGTTGCCAGGGGTTAGAGCAGCCGTGGGCAAACTACGGCCTGCGGGCCAGATCCGGCCATTTGAAATGAATAAAACTAAAAAAAAAAAAAGACCATACCCTTTTATGTAATGATGTTTACTTTGAATTTATATTAGTTCACACAAACACTCCATCCATGCTTTTGTTCCAGCCCTCCAGTCCAGTTTAAGAACCCATTGTGGCCCTCGAGTCAAAAAGTTTGCCCACCCCTGGGTTAGAGAGAGGAAAAAATACTATATGGGTGCTTGAACTTCAGAAATCTCTATCATTGAAATCTTAAAGCAGGGGAAATATATATGTGGGGAAGTGGTGAAAAAGTAAACTTTCCACTGAGGAAAAAATAAAGTAAAAGACACGGAATTAAATTTTAGGAAGCTTTACTTTTTACTGTAATTTTAAATTTTAAAGCACCTTTGGATAATGATAAGATAAAGGAAATATTTGGTTAGGTGAAATTGAGGACTTTGAATAGGAAAGAACTTAATTGTAGTTTGGGGAATAATAAAAGGAAAACTATGAAAGGTGTCTTAGAAAATTCAGCGCAGCCGGCCTGGCTCAGTGGTTAAGTGTTGACCTACGGACCAGGGGGTCATGGTTTGATTCTGGTCAGGCACATGCCAGGGTTGTGGCTTGATCCCCAATGTGGGTGTGCAGGAGGAAGCCAATCAATGATTCTCTCTCATCATTGATGTTTCTCTCTCTCCTTCTCCCTTCCTCTCTGAAATCAATAAAAATATATTTATAGAAAAAGAGAAAATTCTGATGTCAGAACTACATCACTTGGCAAAAATTAAGAATTTATTTCTGATTGCATTGTTTAATCTATATTGGTGCTATTCTCTAGTTATATATCTTCTATATATATAAAAGCCTAAGTGACCAAATGACTGACCAACTGGTCGCTATGACGCACACTGACCACCAGGGGGCAGACGCTCAATGCAGGAGCTGCCCCCTTGTGGTCAATGCGCTCCCACAGTGGGAGCGCCACTCAGCTGACCGACTCACCCCCCTAGCCCCCAGCCGGGTGGCAGGCACTCACTCCCTCAGTAGTCCTCAGGTCCAATCTTTGGAGAACGGGCCAGTCACCAACGGACTGACCTACGCCGCAGGCACGATCCCTGCAGCCAGGATCCCCACAGCACTGCTGGCCTCCTGGAAGTTGGCCCCAGGAACTGTGGCAGCTTCCCCACCCTAGATGCTCGACAAGGAAGAAATTATATAAAAGCGGCTGCCAAGTGGCTCTGGACAACCAGCGCGAACATCAGCGGGACGGATCCAGATCCTGGGCCTGCAAGGGCATCTCACTGCCCGTCCAGAGGGCTGATCAGATCCCGGCCACCCCACTCCCCCCTCGGGTGGGTGCCTGACGCAGAGCTCATGGCTGGCGAGTGCCACTGTGGTGGCACAAGCCTCTCCCGATCAGGACTGACTGAATGCAGTGGGGCCAGGATGAGCTGGAGCGGCAAGAAGGAGGGGCAGGTGGCGTTGGACTGTGGGTTTCAGCCAGATCCCTACAGGCCACCCTGAGGGACCCCACCCATGCATGAATTCATGCACTGGGCCTGTAGTATGTATATAAAAGAAGGTTATCTCTATCTTACTCTAACTCCAAGAGAAAAAAGCACCTAATTCAAGACAACATTAAGAAAATGATTTTGTGATTTAAAAAGTAAATTTCTCAAATATTGTAGCTTTGTGTTTTATATTCCTTTATCTCTCAATGACATCAACTTAAGTCTCATAGAGTTGGCTAAATTTCTCCTTTGGGGTTTTCTAGGGATTAGCAGTTTAGATTAGCTTTTCTGTGGCCCTTAGTAACAGACCTCTTTATCCCTTTCTATTTTTCTCTCTTAGATTCATCATTGTTTGCCTCATCTCACCATCAGAATAAATAAATAAATGATGTAGTTCAGCAGATTGACATTAGATTAATCTATGGGACAAAAGATCTGAGAAGCAAATCATATCAGATCCTCAACCTTAAAAACTAACTTTATTTACAATTACACTTCTGTAGGTAAAAAAATATATACATATACATATATATATTTCTGAAATATATATATTTCAGAGAGGAAGGTAGAGAGAGATAGAAATATCAATGATGAGAGAGAATCATTGATTGGCTGCCTCCCTCACACCCGCAACCCAGGCATGTACCCTTGACCAGAATTGAACCCGGGACCTGTTTGTCTGCAGGCTGAAGCTCTATCCACTGAGCCAAACCAGCTAGGCTGTAAAGTCTTTAGACAGAAATCCTGAATTCTGTATTAGCAGAGAATTTGGAAGTAGAATCTGGATGGCAGAAATAATCTGTGGGGCTAGTTGAGTCACATCAGAAGAAGCTAGTAGGTTCTAGGTGTTTTTTTTTCCTTTAGCCTCCATTTCTGCACCTTTCCACCTCCACCCAGGAAATGTTCTATCTAGAGGCAGAACAAAGGCATCTGGAAATAGAAATGATTTTATGACAAAGTCTTGAGTCCTCTTCTATAAGTTTTAAAATAAAGTCATTATTGTATGACAAAAGTGCACTGTTCAGTTAGAGTTCTCTTGCCTGCATGATGTCTAGCAGGCACATAAAATGTCTTTTTAATGGATGTCACCTTCCTTTAGTTCCAATTGCTAGTGCAGGTTTTTCCTAACTTAATAGTATTTGTGTATTTCTGTGCTCTTCTCAGCAAGAAACTTGAAGGAGTTTAAGGAAAGTGAGCGTAGAAGCGTGGGCTTCTCATATGTAAGGAGAGAAGAGGCTTTTGAAAGGTGCTTGAAGAACACTTTTGAAATGCTTCAAAGGTAGCAATATTTTATATTGAAAAAAGAAGCAATGTTGATTGAAAAACTCATTACTCTGGTCACTTTTTCCCCCTTAAAATTAACAGTGCTTTTGAGGAAACATGAATGAAAGTTCAGGAATGTGGAGGAACGGCGTCATTAGAGGCTTTTTTCTTTTTAAAACCACTTATTCTGATAAGAGGAAAAGCTCTTCTATGAAGAGGTGAGAATTGTACTTCTAACGTTACCCGTTGAAGGCAGAAACAGGCAAAAGAGATATTACCTAGACTCAGTCTTAATCAATTGTCACTGGGGATCATTTTGCCCATTCTAAAACAGAATGAAATCTTAACTTTTGTGACAGCATGGATAGATTTGGAGATGCAAAATGAAATAAGTCAGTCAGAGAAAGACAAATACTATATAACCTCACTTATATGTAGAATCCAATGAACAAAATAAACAGACAAGCAAAATAGAAACAGAGGCATGAATACGTGGCGTGACATTTCTCAGGTACCAAAGTCCCCTGCCCCTTAAGCCAGTCCTGGAAAAGGTGTAGCTGGGGTTCTCGCAGAGCCAGAAGGAGGGCCAGGGTCTAGAGTTTCCGTTCCTTGTGGCAGCGGGTGTGGTTCAGCATCCAGGCTAATTGAAGTCCATTTGTCCATGTGTGGAGTCCAATATTGCTGAGTCACATGAGCCCAGGGAGCGTGTCCTGCAACAGGATTAACAGGAGTCCAGTGCCCTGGAGAGTGGCTTCTCTGTTTAAAAGTTTATATATTTAGATTCCATATGCTTGGGAGTGACCATACCCAGCCTGGTCACTAATCTGTTCCCAGGTATAACTGGCAGACAGGCAGGCAGGCACCTTTCTTCATCCTTCAGAACTTACTGGGCCTGCGTCTAAACCACTTTGTCCAGTCCCTTCCTCAGGATCAGCAGAGAACAGACTTGGAGATTGTTAAATGCAGCTTTGGGGCAAACCTGTATAAATGCCTATACCCGTGGTCGGCAAACTGCGGCTCCCGAACCACATGGGGCTCTTTGGCCCCTTGAGTGTGGCTCTTCCTAAGCCTTAGGAGTACCCTAATTAAGTTAATAACAATGTACCTACCTATATAGTTTAAGTATAAAAAATTTGGCTCTCAAAAGAAATTTCAATCGTCGTACTGTTGATATTTGGCTCTGTTGACTAATGAGTTTGCCGACCACTGGATACTATTTGGTATTTCTTTGCTACTTTCCTATTAAACAATAACCAGGTTATTACAGTAGCATCGAAGGGATTAGTCAAAGAACATCTATGCATAACCCATAAACACAGATAACAGTGAGGTGATGGCCAGAGGGAAGGGGTGGTGGGGGCTGGGTGGAGATGGGAAAGTGGAGGGGTGGAAATGGGGACATCTGTAATGGTGTCAACAATAAAAATAGAATGAAAAAAGTCTTCAGATCTTAAATTAATAACAATAATCCTGGAATCTCTAAGAGGGAAGATAAGTGGAGTTTGTACCAGGCTAAAGGGGTCTATTTGCCTGCGCACATCAAAGTCCAATAAGACAGGAACAGGAAATTGCGGCAAAGGAACTAAGGGTTGATTTTTTAAAAAAATATATTTTATTGATTTTTTACAGAGAGGAAGGGAGAGGGATAGAGAGTTAGAAACATCGATCAGCCGCCTCCTGCACGCCCCCTACCGGGGATGTGCCTGCAGCCAAGGTACATGCCCTTGACCTGAATCGGACCTGGGACCCTTGAGTCCGCAGGCCCACACTCTATCCACTGAGCCAAACCGGCTAGTGCTAAGGGTTGATGTTAAGAAGTGGCCCAGACCTGGAGATAGGTGAATTGATACACAAAGACCTGGCTCTAGAGGGCTTCCTGGGAATGAGTTATATAAGAGAAAACTCATTAATCATGGGACTAAGGGAGGTAAGGTCATGGTCTCTACTGATCGATTGGCACTGGGGTAGGGGTGATTGATCATTGCATCTGGTCCTGATGTCAATCTTAATGCCACTTCCTATGGTTTCCCTGCTTTGGGGCCTTGGACCTTTAACAAAACTGAAGCCTAGATATTATCTCAAGTTTGACCGAAACTTTGTTTCTGTGGTCAATAGACCTGAGGCTTTGTTCCTAAGATTATTTGATGCTGACCAGAATCTCATTGTCATGAGGGTTTAATGATTAAGGGAGTGGAGGTACAAGGGAGAAGGAGGCGGGTGAGTCAGGGTCCTGGATGAGGCCAGTTTGAATCAAAAGGAAAGAAAGGAGAAAAGGTCATATTAAAAATAAAGTTTCTACAGGGTTACAAGTTGTCAAAAACAAAAAAATGTGTCTGAGAACTCAAAATGTCAGCAATGACTAGTAAAAATTAGATTCTAATAATACATCGTAATAATAATAAGAAACTTGTAGGCCATCTGAGCTAAAGGCTTTCTGTCCAAGCTATGTAAAACTTATTTTTCTGGTATAAACTCATGTGAACTCACTATCCATTTATGTTGTTGGCAAGAGACATATGAACTAAATTTAGCAGCAAGGCTAAGATCGCATACTTTTAGCTGCTATAGGCTACATGAAGGGAATCTGAAAATGGTAGGACATCACTAAAAAGCTGTCTATATTTTTAAACTATGGGTCCAGATTCTAGCCATTCTCATGTTTCTTTCTTTACCTCTACTGATAAGGAGAGTAAGAAACTTGGGGAACTTGAACAATTCATTTTATTAATTCATTAATGAAAATTCATCCAGAATAGGAGTAATGAGTACTTATCATTCTCTTTAATATTCTCCAAAGTATATTTACATAAAGTATATAAAAATAATTACTTATGACCATTATTTGTATATATTCCATCCAGATTTCTTGAGCTCTCATTTTTCTATTTGTTAAATGTCCCCTAAACTTTCTTTTCTTCTAAGCTTATTGATCTCTATCATATTTAGAATTATACTCTCATTATTTCTATTGAAATTTACATTCACTCTCAATGCTTGGTTTTATTTTTGTTATATAAACCAAACTATAAAGAATTTGCCCCTACTTCCTTCACCTTCCTAACAAATTATCATCAGATTATTTTTTATTATTATTATTTTTAAATATATTTTTATTTCAGAGAGAAAGGAAGAGGGAGAGAGAGATAGAAACATTAATGAAAAGATAGAATCATTGATAGGCTGTTTCCTGCACAACCCATACTGGGGATTGAGCCTGCAACCTGGGCATATGCCCTGACCGGTAATTGAACCCTGACCTCCTTGTTCATAGGTTGATGCTCAACCACTGAGCTAACCAGCTGGGCCAGATTTATTTCTTATTCACTAATCAGTGTCACTGAAGGCTAGAATGTTTCAGTCTCAATATCCAGAGCTTGTTGAAAGGGATACTTTTAATTTCCACAATACCTGGAGTACTGTGTGAGTGGAATTACTCGGGACCAAAAAAAGGATCATTGTAAAATTCATTTCATGACATTAGTGCTCAATTTTAATTTGATAATGTGTTATGCAGGGGAAAAGGTTAGTTTATACAAAGTCTAAAGATGATTATGAAAAATAAAAGAAAACAAAACAGCTCCAAAATTATCATGTGCATCAAGCTAATGTGTTTCCCATTGAAGAAGACACTAAGTAAAATTGCTCTGTGGCTCTACAAAAGGAAATAATCTGCTCAGCATCTTCTTCTGGCTTTCAAAAGGAAATTATCATTAAGATAAAAGGAAACTTATTCTTTCCTTACACATTGAAATGAAATAATATATTCTTAAATTGTAATAAACGATAAAAAAAACCTTGATGTCAGTCTGTGAAAACAAAACAGCATTATTTTGTTATCTGTGTTTTCTAATTAGTATCCTGTAGGAATAGAAAATGCAATTATTGTTTCATTGTATTTCCCCATGCCTGATTAAGAAAGAATTGCATTTTACACTTAACTGAAAACAAAATCAATTACACATCATAAAATCCAAAGTCACAGAGTTTTAAAATGGGAATATTACATATTTCATCTTTTATTAAGTTATAGGTTAACATATACAAATTGGCATATGTAGGCCTTATATTAGGTACTATAAATAAGGCTGCACGTTGAATTATCCCAGATGAGCTTAGCCTTACCTTCCCTCTTGGTCTGTATGCTACTTACCTTGGTTCTGGGCTATAGCTGCCTCTGTGATGGCTCAGGTCATTCCCAAGGTCATAAAAACCTGCCTCCGTTGGTATGACTCAGCATGAGGGTGTCATTATTGATTAGACCACACCATCAATCAAGAGAAGCATCAATCAAGAGAAACAGGTCTTGCACTGAGGTCCAATGAAATGAACCACCAAAGCTCTAGTTTCTCTGAGGCCACTTGGAGGGGCCAGGTAACATAAGCAGGGGTAACAATAAAAAGAGGAGGCAGGAAGGACCAACAGATAAATAGTTTGTACTCCTGTCGACTGTTATGAGAAGCAAGGATCATATTGAAGATGTCTTACATGAACCATAGCCCCTGTTTTCTTAAGAATTTTACCAAATCCGTAAGGCATCTCCTTGTGTGAGTTTTCCTTATTCACTCTCCTCAACCTCTACCATTTCCCTTTCCCCCTCATTCTGTCCTCCCTGGATTGCACCTCGTAATCAAGTGTTAGTTTGAAAATGTGCTTTAGGACCTGTTTCCTGGGAAACCTATTTTCTTCTCTTGAATAGCCTCTTGATAAGAAGGTCAAGGTTCCTATGAAATAAGTTATTATTTTAAAATACTAAATTATAATTTTCTTAATGATTTTGACACCTTTATTTATGTCACCTTTGATGGATAAGAAAAGAAGAGCAAATGTCAGCCAGTGAATAGGTAATTTTCTAAACAATAGATAATTATGAATACTTCCTGAAATGTAAGCAAACGACATTTTGAGAAGGTTTGCTTTTAATATAAGTGAATCAGAGAGAGCCTTGTACTACTCAGCATTAAATTCACAGAAATATTAAAAAAAACCAATTAGTGTTTAAATTCTGATCTTTTTGAAAAAGCCACTGAGGCAAGAGCAATTTTCCAATTCTTTGAGTGACATTCAAAGAATATAAATCAGTAAAAGATAACTCCCAATGCTGATATCAACATATAGTGGAAGGTGTTCATTACGAAACTGCCTTTGTAGACAATGCAGACCTAATAAAGTACCTCTTCGAATCTTTTCCCCAAGTGGTATGAAATGACCTCACATTACAAAAATCCTGTGTAATACCATATCTTCAGGATTATCTGAAGACAGAAATGTTAAAACTACAAAATAATTCAACTTCATTAAAATGTCCATACTACCCAAGGCAATCTATAGATTCAGTGCACTCCCCATTAAAATATCAACGGCATATTTCACAGACCTAGAAAAAAACTTTCCAAAAATTCATCTGGAATAAAAAAAAGACCCCGAATAGCTGCAGCAATCCTGAGAAAGAAGAACAAAGTAGGAGGGATTTCAATACCAGATATCAAGCTGTATTACAAGGCCACTATTTTCAAAACTGACTGGTACTGCACAAGAAAAGACATATAGGCCAATGGAATAGAATATTCCAGATATCGACCCAAACCACTATGCTCAATTAATATTTACAAAGGAGGCAAGAACATACAATGGAGTCAAGACAGTCTCTTCAATAAATGGTGTTGGGAAAATTGGACAGATACATGCAAAAAAATGAAACTAGACTACCAACTTATACCATACACAAAAATAAACTCAAAATGGATAAAGGACTTAAACATAAGATGGGAAACCATAAAAATATTAGAGGAATACACAGGCAGCAAAAACTCAGACATATGCCAAAGCAATATCTTCACTGATACAGCTCCTAGGGCATTGGAAACTAAAGAGAAAATAAACAAATGGGACTACATCAAAATAAAAAAGCTTCTGCACAGCAAAAGAAACCATCAACAAAACAACAAGAAAGCCCACTGCATGGGAGAACATATTTGCCAACATTATCACCGATAAGGGTTGAATCTCCAACATTTACAGGGAACTCATACAACTTAACAAAAGAAAGATAAACAACCCAATCAAAAAATGGGCAACTGACCTAAATAGATACTTGTCCAAAGAGGACATAAGGAAGGCCAAGAGACAAATGAAAACATGCTCAAAGTCACTAATCATCTGAGAGATACAAATCAAAATGACAATGCGGTACCATCTCACACCTGTCAGAATGACTATCATCAACAAATCAACAAATGACAAGTGCTGGCGAGGATGCTGAGAAAAAGGAACCCTCGTGCACTGCTGGTGGGAATGCAGACTGGTGCAGCCACTGTGGAGAACAGTATGGAGTTTCCTCAACAAAACCAAAAATGGAACTCCCCTTTGACCCAGTGATCCCACTTCTAAGTATATATCCCAAGAAACTAGAAAAACCAATCAGAAAGGATATATGCACCCCTATGTTCATAGCAGCACAATTTACCATAGCTAAGATTTGGAAACAGCGTAAGTGCCCATCAGCAGAGGAGTGGATTAAAAAACTGTGGTGCATCTACACAATGGAATACTACGCTGTGGCAAAAAAGGGGTTCTTACCATATGCAACAGCATGGATGGAACTGGAGAGCATTATGCTAAGTGAAAGAAGCAAGTCAGAGAAAGATAAATATCACATGATATCACTCATTTGTGGAATATAATGAACAACATAAACTGATGAACAAAAACAGATCCAGAGACAGAGAAGCATTGACCAGACTGTCAAACCTCAGAGGGAAGGTAGGGGAGGGAGGGGTTAAGGAGGAGAGATCAACCAAAGGACTTGTATGCATGCATATAATAAGCCTAACCAATGGACACAGACAACAGGGGATGAGGGCATGAGTGGGGGGCATAGGGTGGCAATAGGGGGATAAGGACACATATGTAATACTTTAATCAATAAAGAAAAAAGAAAAAAAATAATTCTGAGGAAAAAGAGAAAGAGAGAGAAAGTATCTCAATGCCAAGTTCTCCCGTGCTTCCAACCACCCTCTCCCTGCCAGAGCTTAGTGGCAGAACCAGAGTCCTGAGACTGAGATGAAACTGGAAAGATTAACTCTATCCTAAAAATTAGAATCATTAGAAAAAAAGGTAATCAAGAATATCAGACTGTGAACTAGGTGGAAAGGATTCAAGGTATTCAATTCTTAAAGAGACCAACATTACAAAAAGCACCAGGCTTGTGATTGTGATTTAAAGAAACAGGCTCTATTTAACAAAGCAAGCTGATTTAGAAGGACAAGAACAATTTAAGGGAACAGTGCTAACCCATGAATTCTGGAGTTTGCTAGACTGACAGAAAGTGTCATTAAACTAGGAATCATGTAAAACACCTCAGTATAATAAAAGTTAACAACAAAAAAAAGGCTATAGAGAACATAAGGGAAATAACCATGAAGCAGAAGAAAATTGTAATCTACATTTCAAAAAGAATAAATTTACACAAAGATATTTTATTTCATTTTTTAAAAATATATTTTATTGATTTTAGAGAGGAAGGGAGAGGGAGAGAGAGATAGAAACATCAATGATGAGAGAGAATCATTGATTGGCCGCCTCCTGCACACCCCCTACTGGGGATGGAGCCGAAACCCAGGCATGTGCCCTTGGCCGGAATTGAACCTGGGACCCTTCATTCCGCAGACCGACGCTCTATCCATTGAGCCAAACCAGCTAGGGCCACAAACATACTTTAGAATAGAAAAATGACCTTGAGATAGAAATTCTCTATCTACTAGTTCTGCAATTTTTCTGTAAGTCAAAAATTAGTACCCCCTTTCCCCCTCCCACAAATTAAAAAAAATAATAATAAAATAAAAAAAGAATATGGCCTCCCTCTGATGAATCTGGAGGAGAAAAATGTCCAGAACAAAAGGCAGTCTGCATTTGGACTATATATGGAATGACAAAATATGTTTCTTATAGGCACTTGACTAAAATGTTCACTAGTTATCACTTTCTCTAAAAAGGCTTTTTAAAAATCCTTTAATAAAATTTTGCTCAATCTAGATTATCCATGTGTGAATAGTAAACAATGTAAAGATGTGGTTTCAGCAGTCCTCTAATTTAGATTACTCAAACAATTTCTGCATCTTATGATTCATTCCAGATTCCCATACATTTGGGTAAATGTTCCTTTTTTTTATTGCTTTATTTCCCTCTCTTTAAAAAATATGAAATAGTATAATCAGGATAAACATGAGGAACATTGAATATTTTGGATAAATATATTAAAGTTACTCCTGCATTTTAGAAGTTCAAACATACCCTCTCAACACAGGAGTTTCCAAAATGGAAGTCATATGCCCTTATAAGTAGGTAGAAACTGTATCAAGAAGATTCACATGTTTTCAAAGAAACGATTGTTTAAATGAATCCTCCAGAAAGGAGAGCTAAAACAAGTGAATCTTACCAGGAGGTGGCTGAGAAGAAAAGTTGTACAATCTCTATTACTTTTGGAACTGTGTGGTGGGGAATGCATTATGAATGTCTATGGTTAATTTAGAAAATATTAAACAAATCAACATCACTGGAGAACAAACTCTTAAAAGAATTTGGAGTGTATGACCAGTGAAATAATCAAATCCAAGATTAAAGATTATAATAAAAAGATTCAAAATGAGGTAAACTTTTCTCTGGCTTTCATTTGGTTTCTATTCAAACATCTATGATAACACTAATGTCATTGTATTGCTATTGCTGTACATATTCTCTGTTCTCGGTGCTTCGTCATGAGTTCCTAACTTAGCATTATGCCTGGCTCAAACCAGATACTCTATGTGTGCTACAAAGCAAAAGGAAAAGATAGTATGTTAGTCATTTCAGCGGATGTTTCACAGTAGAGATCCTACTTCTATTTTTTTTTTCAAAAAGTACTGATATTTCTTAATGTAAAAGTTATGTATATTCTTTGGAATAATTTGGAAATCAAAAAGAACAAAAAATAAAAATCACCCAGGGATGCCCTAACTGGTTTGACTCAGTGGATAGAGCATCGGCCTGTGGGACTGAAGGGTAGCAGGTTCCATTCTGGTCAAGGTCGTGTACCTTGGTTGTGGGTACATCCCCAGTAGGGGGTGTCCAGGAGGCGGCTGATGGATGTTTCTCTCTCATTGATGTTTCTAACTCTCTATCCCTCTACTTTTCTCTCTGTAAACAATAAATAAAATATATTTTTTAAAAATCACCCAGGTTGCCGAAACCGGTTTGGCTCAGTGGATAGAGCGTCGGCCTGCGGACTGAAAGGCCCCAGGTTCGATTCCGGTCAAGGGCATGTACCTGGGTTGCGGGCATATCCCCAGTAGGAGATGTGCAGGAGGCAGCTGATCAATGTTTCTCTCTCATCGATGTTTCTAACTCTCTATCTCTCTCACTTCCTCTCTGTAAAAAAAAAATCAATAAAATATATTTAAAAAAAAAATCACCCAGGGATAACCATTATTTATGTTTATAATGTTTTGTTTCATTGATTTTTCCATCAACTTGTATCAGTACAGTTTAAAATATATACTGAATTATTCTCATTTGCCAAATATTGGCCTTAGATTCAAAGAAAAACTAGGCACAATTCCTCTTAGGGAGAGGCTCGCATCTGGTGTGGTAGTTGGAACAGAAATAAACAAGAAAATGTTTTAAAATGGTCATAGAGAAATGGAAATCAGGGGGAGATGGCCAACCAGCATCTAAAAGAGTAGCATAATTAGCCAAAATATGGGACCTCATTGAAAACTCAGAGGGAGCTCAAATCTGCTCTCAGTAGAACTTACCCTCATGCTGAGCACCCTGCTCCTAAAAGGGACTTTGCAATGTGCTGCGCAACTTAATCTGCATATTTTAATTTGGAAACTTCCAAGTGTTAGTTCCAGACTTTACTCACTTTTAACATGATTTCTAATGTCTTCAAAATTTGTCACCTTTGCTAAATTGTGACAAAAGAAGGCGTGCATTCATTACTGAAAATACCGCAGTATTCACTTTTCACATAATAGTTGTTTGGTATGTTTCTATTGAATACATAAGTGAGGTAAAGATAACTTTTTTCACTGTTTAAAATTTCATCAGTAAACTCATATAATGGCACAAGTAAATGTGACATTTGGCTAGCTTAATCTGTTCGACCTTTCGTTTTACTTACTTGTTCTCTAAACAACAAACCAGTGGAAAGAGAACTGATAGTTTGGAATCTAAGTTGAATTTGTTTTGTGACATGGGGCTTGACAGGTCTGAGAGTTTGTATCTCATTTTCCTCCTTATAAAGTGTGATCTGTTGGTGGTGGTGGTAATGATTTCCAAGAATATTCAGCTAAAATTATCTATCATCAGTAAGCAAAGCTATAAGTATGATCAAACATAACCTATACCCTTCTACTTAACTAACTCAGTATCTCCATCCAGTGGTGCCAAACAGTAACTTCAAGTAATAGAAGCTGCAGGAAAAACATGTTTTACTTCTGAAATATTTCATTATTCTGGTAATCAGGAAAGTATTATACCAAATACTATCTATTGCTCATAAAACAGCATAATAAAATATTTTTGTTTCTAAATTATGAGATATAATATTATACTAAAGATGCTCATGCTATTTTGGACGGGGCTGAGGAGTAAAATAATATTTTGCTGATCACATCATAAGATGTATAAATGTTCAATCACTGTTGTTCATCTAGAACTAATATAATATTTCATTCCAACTGTATTTTAATTAAAAAACTAGAGTAAACAATGGTCAAAAAATAGATATGTAGAGCAGATATCCTAACTGAAAATATGAAAATATTTATTCTCCATTTTATATATATTAAGATTTGTCCCTTGGTACAGAAAGAAATTATGAGTGTAAAAAAGGAGATATTAGTTATAACGTGAGATTACTAAAGAAATAACAGTGTTGAGTTTTGACAATAACTTATAATGATAATAAGCTAATATAGGTTATTAAAGGAAACATCCAATAATTTTTTTCTCTCAACTCTTGACATCTTTCAAAAACTAGTACCTTTTGTTGTTTAATTGTTCCTTTACTCCTTACAAAATACCCAACAGAAGTCAAGATTTCTACCTCTGACAGTGAGCATTGTTGCTATGGAAATAATTGTGACTTTTGGTATGAAAGGATGAAAAAGCTGAAGAATTTGAAATGTTAAGAAATAAAAATATTCTATTATCATGCAAAACTGCCTGGAAGAAAGAGACATTTAAAAAGCATATACTGAATTAATCAGTACTTATCTAAATAGAGCATTTCCAAAATCTTAAGTTCTGGCAGCTTCAAAACTTCAATGTAGTGCAGGCAGCAAGGGAATGGGAGCTGGGTGTGTGGACATTCTATCATGGCTCATGAATTACTTATAATTGGAAGCAGGAAACTTTTAAGAATTGAATTAATTTTTCCAACAAAAAAACTGGAGACAGATTACCTGGCACCATTAATACAGTTATCTAAAATGTCATATTTGCGTATATTATTGTCCACCTTAAATTATGATTTTACTTTGCCACTTTGAGGTTTTGCCATGTTTTTTCCCTTCTCATCTCACAATGCCTTATTCATAAAATAATGTCTTATAATATCTTTTGCAAAAATTGTATTCAGTTATTGTAAAATGGTATTTCACAGCATCCTGAACAGGCAGCCTGTATTAAATATATTTTGAAAAAGTATCCATACAGAGAAAACATTAATGGGTGAATATATGGAACTATTCTAAGCCTTTTTTGTTTTACAGGGAATGTTTATACCCTTTTTTTTTTGAATCTTCACCCGATGATATGTTTCCATTGATTTTAGAGAAAAAGGAAGGGAGAGAGAGAAACGTCAATGTGAGAGAGAAATATATGCACCCAACACACAACCTAAGCATGTGCCCTGACCAGGAATTAAACCTGCTACCTTTCAGTGTAAGGGACGACACTCCAACTGAGCCACAACCGGCCAGGTCTACATTCATTTTTTTTCTTAACTATATATCATACATCTTTCCATGTTAGTACATAAGTATTTACTGCATACTTGTTAATGGCTAATAGTGTTATAATAGTATTAAAATTATCCATGCATTATAGTTAATACATGGTTGATATATACTGAGAATTTTAAAATATAAGTTATATTATAAAAACACATAGATCACATAATTACATACACATAAATATGCAATACCAAACAAATTTTTACACCAATTTTGTAAAATCTATATTTACACTAATACTTTTTAGACATATTGAAGGGTTTTTTTCTTTATATTTTATTGATTTTTTTACAGAGAGGAAGGGAGAGGGATAGAGAGTTAGAATCATCGATAAGAGAGAAACATCGATAAGCTGCCTCCTGCACACCCCCTACTGGGGATGTGCCCGCAACCAAGGTACATGCTCTTGACTGGAATTGAACCTGGGACCCTTCAGTCCACAGGCTGACGCTCCATCCACTGAGCCAAACTGGTCAGGGCTTAAGTTATTTTTATAGGTAAAATTCCCACGTATGAAATCATATTGCAAAAATATATTATTGAAATTTTGATATTTCCCAAAATTGGCCTTTGGAAATACTGAAAGAGTTAATAATGCTATTTAATCTTAGTAGTAAAAAATGTCAGCATTTTAGTACTTGAATTAATTTATTTAATAAATATCCATAGATTGATTATACCGTGTGAGGCATTTTGTCCACTTCCAGGCTTGAAGTAGTTAATAAAATAGACACAAATGTACCTTTTAAAAGAATGTAGCTTTTAAAAAATATCAAAAATTTTGATGAAAGTTATGATGTGAAAATACTAATTGATATTGACATGCACTAGGGGTTCTGGAAAAAATTGAGATGCATCTGAGGGAATCCAATTTAAATATCCCATTAATGTACTAAGTTTTGCTTATCATTTTTCTTTATATCACATAAAGTTCTTCATGCAGTAATGCTTAATTTGCTGGAATATTTTGAATTAACATTTCTGAGAATGTGGGGAATTATAACATTTCTTAAACTTTATAACTTGAGACCCACAAACATCGCAGTAATGGACTTCAATAAATCAGTGAAATAACACATTAAAGTCAAGGATTAAGCTGCTCTGTGCTTCTGCCACATGTAGAGGAGGGAACTTTCATGTTCTTTCTTATTGGTTACATTTTTCTCCACATTGCAATATGGTTTACAGTTACCCTGCCCAGAGCCACAACAACTCAGTCAAATGCTAAGAAGTGGGTACAATCAGGGCAGTGGCAGCTCAAGTCTGAATGGCCACCCTTACCCCAGTGTCCAGTTACTGAGACTCAGTGGCCTCAGAGACATGACTATGAATGTGAGTTGTCAGCACCAACACTGTGGGTGGAGCATGAAGAATGTATGTCCCTCAACCAGTTATTTCAGACGATAAGCAAATAATAGCACAAATGTGCTTTTCAAAAATTTGACAAGCACATAGAATCTAATATGTTATCCATGGAAAATCAGTCACTGTTGTGATTAATCTTTGACAACACACAAACAACTTGCATATCAAGCTGAAAGAAAACCACCAATATTTAGAGTGACAGCAAGATGTACTGCTTCAAGTCCAAGGCAGCTGAGATTCACTAATCATCTTCATTTCTGTGTTTTACCAATGAGTTTTGAATGATTCATATTTGAAACTATTTGAGGGTCAAGAAGCTTCCAAAATTCTAGTGACAAGGGGACATGGTCAAAATGTCTCAATATTTGATATCAATAAATATGAGTGTTCAGCCCCAATTTAGACATTTTGAAAAAGGTCAATGATTCCCATTCTTTCAATTTTATTTATTTGTTTGTTTGTTTGTTTATGTATTGTGATCCCCATTGTTATGAAGCCAACCCCAGTCACACCACAGAGAAGTGCAATGGGATTGCAGAATGTCAAGGTTTATTCTCAATGGTGCTGATAACTTTAGCAATTATTTAAAAAAACAGTTATAATAACTGCAGAAACTGATATCCATTTATTGCTTAAATGGTCCAGAGCTTATGTGAAATGCTGTCTAAATCAAGATAAAATAGGATAATGTTGAATTAGGTAAACACATTCACTCACACACACATTCACATCCACAAACACACGCGTGCAGTCTATTCTCGCTTATACAAAATCCCCTGTAGTTCTGAGAAATCTAGAAGCAGCTGACTTTGGTGGAGCCGCTGAGTGGCGAATGGCGGCAGTTCTGTGGTGCTGGCCTCCCGGCACATGGCCTGTGAAAGGGAAGAGGCAGAGAAGACCCTCCCCACTTCTGTTCTCAGCCGATTGGCAATATGGCTCTGCCATTTCTACAGAAGAGAAGGGGGCCAGGGAGCATCATGAGCAGGTTGATCTCAGCCACAGGACAATCTGTGGATGATCACCTTCAATGTTTATAAGGGTCCTGCACAAGAGAGAAAAGTCACCCAAACTAATCAGGAAGTCTTATGAGTAGAGACACCTCATTTTATGTTTGCATCCTTTGCAAATGTCTTCAAATTGGAAAAAAAAAGGCTCCATGCAAGCACTTACTATAAAGGAAATATTGTTAAGCCAGGCCATTCATTCGGATTGTGTAAATATATGGGACACAGGTTTTGTTTTTTTTTGCCTTACTCTGAACTTTTAAAAATATTACCAATGTAAACGCTTTTAATATATCAATAGTAAATGGCATTTTAGATTTTAATAATATTCAGTATGGGCATATGTATTTTAGGTATATATAATGAAATAAAAAAACACAGATAAATAATCAATGAACACTAACAGCTGAACAGCAAGCAGTTCACGAAGTACCTTTAAACCATGCCTTCCCTTGATGAAAAGCAGCTGAGCACAGTGATGAACCGCATGGGCCCTGGGGGCTGAGTGCCAGGGGTGCATTTGGTAAATACTTAATTCTGTACTTCTTTATTCTATCTGTACAATGTCAGCGATGATAGGACCTAGCGCACAGATTAAATGAATGAATACCTATAATGTTCTTAGAATCATGCCTGGAATAAGGAATCATATAATAACTGCTAGCTGGGTTTATAACTATTATGATAGCCCTCCAAGCTTGTGAGGTATATTATGGCCAGTCTCTTTTACTGTTAGAGAAAATGCAGCTTAGGAAGTGGAGTAATTGGTCCAAATATCACACAACTGGGAAGAAGTAGAACAATAACTAAAACCCAGCGGTTATTTGGACTTTAAATGTAGATCTCCAATTCTTCCTTTATTTAAGTCATTAAAACCAGTAAACTGTCCATGCACGCTTTTAGTGGTTAGGTAGTTATCCTCTATTTGACATAAAAGGCTCATGAGTAAATGGAAACTAGCCTAATGCCTTATAGGAGTTTATTCACAGAATTAAAGTTGTAAATTATACAATGGCAAATAACACATAATGTGTCTCTGTGTAAAAATCCTTGTTTTTTTTAAAAAAATGAATTCTCTGAGTTCAAGTACATGGGTGGGGTATGTAGGGAGGTAGTAATGTGTTTTGGTAAAAATAGAGTATTTTCTTAGTCACACAGATCTGGATACAAAATATACTTCTGAGCACACTACAATAGAAATGCCTTTTTAAATTTCAGGCCTCTGCTGTGGAAAAGAAATTAAAATGCTTTCCTCTATGTTACTGTGGACGTTCAAAGGTAGTTTAAGTTTTTCTTGGCAATTTAAAAATTACTCAGTGTGTGCATTTTCTGTTGGTACACAGATTTTCATGAATTTATAAAATGGACAAGTTAAGAGTCAAACTATAATTATTCAGTAAAGAAAATAATCTATCATAATGGTATCCTCGGAGGTTTTCAGGGATGTGGCATGGCTTGCCCTTTCAATAAACTAATCTAAGTTCAGAAAAAGAAAAAGTAATAATTGGCTTTTATCTTTAATTAACACAGAGTTCTTAAAACAGTAAATTTCAGCCAAAAAAAAAAAGCAACTGGAAAGTATCTGGTACAATTTGTTCCAGTTGCAAACTAAAATGTCATGGAGTACCAGAAATTATGAAAAGGCAAAAAGACCCTGAAAATTAAGACTAGGAGAGGATTTAATCTGCAGTTTTGAAATCTACCCTCTCTAAAAGGCATGTAGCACTGAATTACAAAAACAAAACACAACACAAAATAAAACATGCAGAAGCCTTATTAACAGTGATCATTGGGATGAGGGGAGAGGAGAAGAAAGCAGGGAAATATCCTATACTCACTCCATTTCTAACTATGGCTGGGAGACTAAGGGACCTATTTTTCTTCCTACCATTAATCAGTAGACTTTCACATTATACTTTCATCCAACTCCTATGTATTTCGGAAAACAATAGGGCAAAAGTATAATAATTGATGGTGCTCTGTAAACTAAAAGTTATGACATATTGATTCAAAGATTATTTGTGAAATGAGATCTCGGACAATATGTTATATGTAATGTATAAAATACAATGTCATACTTACCTGGTAGGATTGATATATAAATTAAATTAGAAGAAACACCTAAGTAAGGTAATCCATTTAAACTTAACAATCATATAGTAAGTATCCGAGTAATGTTAGCTAAAAGCATAATTAGTTCATAGAAATAAATCATTGTTATGCAGAATTGGTTAACTGTAGTTTACCAATTGGTTTACCAATTGGTTAACTGTAGCATTTCAGGTGAGATGTTTTTCTCATGTCCTCTTTAAAGCCGGTTGGAGAACTAGACAGCCCTGCAAACTCTCACCTCCCTGGAGCTGAACTAGTCTGATAGAAATGGCACTCGGATGCTGTTTGTTTAGGAACCTTTCACTGAAGGATGTAGCACAGTGATCGGCAAACCGCGGCTCGCGAGCCACATGCGGCTCTTTGGCCCCTTGAGTGTGGCTCTTCCACACAATACCACGTGCAGGCGCGCACGAACAGTGTGATTGAAACTTCGTGGCCCATGCGCAGAACTCAGTTTTCAGAAAGGAGATAGACAAAACTAGTATACAAGAGGAGTGTGGATGGGAGAGTTGGAAGGGGTCAACCTCAGCGAACGTACCTCCATCAGATTGAGGACGTTTTTAGCAAAGGCCAGCTTAGGAGTACCCTAATTAAGTTAATAACAATGTACCTACCTTTATAGTTTAAGTTTAAAAAATTTGGCTCTCAAAAGAAATTTCAATCATACTGTTGATATTTGGCTCTGTTGACAAATGAGTTTGCCGACCACTGATGTAACACATCAGAGTGCGCTAATGCAGGTACCTCCTTCTGTATTTGCATGTGGCATTCTCTCCCAGTGAAAAGGCTACCTTGTCTATTAGTTCCATCTATAGAAGGTCACCTCTATCCTGTGCTGCAGGTTCCTCTTCCTTCTTCCTATTCAAGGAAACCACTCCAGCCACTTTCCATTGCCCCTCACCCCCACTTTGTCATTTCCGCCCCCCATTTCTGTTAGATCTTTACCACCCTCAACTATTCAATTCAAAGTTATTCACTTCATTTAGTTTTGCCTCTACGCTGCTGGCTGCTCAGTCCCAATTTACTGTGGAGTTACCTACCTTCTCTTTGCCATTGCCATTGAAGCTCTTTGTGTTTTCTGGTTGTTATTAAAGCCTTTCTTTCCGTTGGAAAAAAAATAAAAAATAAATAAAAATATCATCATTGAAATTTTTGGCCACAATATTTAAGGTTGAAAATGCAAACACACACATACCCCTCCTTTTCATTGCCATAATGTAATGCGAGGACATTATTTAGCATACAACATATTTCTTATTTATTCTATGTATGGTTGGCACTGTCACTTGAAAGCCACTTTATAAGGACAGGCATGTTAATAATTTTGACTATGTTTACAACTGTAGTGCATGGAAGAATGTTGGGCAGATTGTGGAGGGCAATTATACCTGTTCCATCAACAAATTAACATAGAGAAGGAAAAGACTCAGAAAACCATCAAGCAATACAGAATTAAAACAGATACCTAGAGTCAACATGCAGCAAACCTAGTGCTGTAAAAAGTCAGATCCCTGAGCTAGAAAGCAAATGTAAACGGGCTTCCCAAACTAATATAACTTTGCATAGAGGGCTTACTGTGACAGACACTTGACTGAAAATTCTGTGCATTTTCACATTTCAGTCCTCTCACTCGTCCTTTAAAGCAAATGCTGTTATCACACCCCACTTTTCAAGAGGGCAAATCGAGGCCTTTGATTTCTTAATTAACTTGAGTGAAGTCACACTTCTAGGGAGTAGGAGAGCTGAGGAAAATGCCTCATAACCTGGCTTTCGCGCTTGAGCTTTATAATAGTTAAAAGGGAGGATTAAATGAGTTAGTACATGTAAAACTCCAAGAAACTTTCTATGCATAATTAGTGCTCAGCACAAGTTATCTATTTTGGTTTATAATTTATATTTTAATGTTTGTGCTTACTTATGGTTTCTTTACTGTATATTTCTTTTATGTGTGGGCATGTGCATATGATTTTTTTTTCTCCTTGTATTTTAGGAAATATATAATTCTCCATTTATGGTCATTTTTCAGTGTACAAATTTCTAAGACATATAATTTCGCTACTAACCAACTTTTAAGGATAAAGCAATGCTTGTTTACTTCCCCTATGTAATGACAGGTAATACACATTCTTCCTTTCCCTCTTTATCTCGCCTCTCAGATTCATGGGAATAGTCCAGAATTTCTTTTATCACATTCAATGTTCTTATTTTTTTTTCCTAAAGAAAATAAATAAGACCTGGATATAATAATTTATACATCCTGATTCCTAAATTCTTAGCAATGTGAGAATGACAGACTGTGTGGATCAAGGCACTTTTGCTGTATGTAGAACTCATAGCTGATAAAGTTTGGGCTCAAAATCGCATGTGTTTTGTTCAGTTGTCACACAATTCAGTGTAGTGCAAATGACTGAGAATGCCAGATTTTGAAACACAATAATAAAAATTATTCTGAAATTAAGGTATCTAAATCCTTGACTGGTTTCTATCCAAACTCAATAGGCCGTGGATAGAAAGATTAGTTACTAAAAGTTCTCACATGATGTCTAGACAAATAAATTGGTGCAAGTAACTAAAAGTTTCCTTATCCTTGAGTCATTGATACTATAGCTGTCATTTATTATAAGGACATATGCAGGAACATGCACAAATATATATAAGAAAGGATTTTTAAAATAATAATAAAAAACTAGAAATACATCCTATATAATAAAAGGCTAATATGCAAAATGTCCCCTCGACCTGGAGTTCAACCCCGATGGGGGGCGGAGCCAGCCAGCCAACCTCCTGCATCTTCTCCCCCTAGCCAGCCTGGCCCTATCGGCCCCAATAGGGGTGGGCTGGCCAGACTCCACCTGTGCACAAATTCGTGCACAGGGCCTCTAGTTTTCAATAATAAAGATTAAGTACAGCTATCTAGTACAATAATGTTTGGCCGCTAAAAACAATGATACACACAGAGAACAAATAGGTACTTGAAAAATAATGCTTAATATGTTGAAAACATTTATTAAAAGAATATTTATAATGTGATCCATTTTAGATATATAATTTACTTTTTTGTTTGTTTTTTACAACAAAAGTTTTTATGGTTTTGGGGACTCTAAACTTTCATTTTTTAAAAAAGTTTTGGGGTGAAATTAGTCAATATGAACATATAGATTTTATGTGTGGATTACTAATTTACAAAATCTATATACTAGTATATGAGCATGTGCCCACTACCGAAAGTCAAATCTTTTCCTGTCACCTCATATTAGGACCTTGAGAACATTATGCAAAGTGAAATAAATCAAACAGAAAAAGCTAAGAAACTACATGATTTCACTCATATGTGGAATATAAAACTGAAACTTATGAACACAAACAGCAGTGTGGTAGTTGCCAGAGGGAGGGGGTAAGAGGGAGAAAGGGCTACTTTTAAAATTCTAAAATGACATGTGTAGAGTTAGCATGCTTTTTCTAGGTGTTGACCCTCAATTTCTATATTTTCTTATATTTTATTTCCTCTGCTACAATTATTTTTGAGATCGAAACCACTTAATAAAATAATTTAGGAAAGCTCTAACCGGTTTGGCTCAGTGGATAGAGCATCAGCCTGCGGATTCAAGGGTCCCAGGTTTGATTCCGGGCAAGGGCATGTACCTTGGTTGCAGGCACATCCCCAGTAGGGGGTGTGCATGAGGTAGCTGGTCGATGTTTCTTTCTCATTGATGTTTCTAACTCTCTATCCCTCTCCCTTCCTCTCTGTAAAAAATCAATAAAATATATTAAAAAATAATTTAGGAAAAATAAATTCAAATTTTAAAATGTAACATATGTTTGGATGTATTTTTGGTGGTATTTTCACCTTTTTAATAGTCAAGACAAGATATGTAATTGATGCTTATTCTTTAATGGCTTTAAAGGAATAAGTAAAAGTGACCTTTTCATAGTGGCTCTACTTAGTGATGGTGCCAAGGCTGCTATTGGCATAATAGAATTTACAAAGCTGGGGCCGTGTGTGTGAGTGTGTCTGAATGTGTGTGCTCTTTAAATACTCATAATGAAATTGAAACACTAACTCAGCTTAGGCTTCCTGCCAGCTGGCTCTGGACAAGTAACACTCAGCTCATTTATGATTCACCTTCAGGTGATAGTTACATTGCAAGTTAGTATTATTGTGTTTTTTTTATTCAGTCCTGGATCTCTTCTAGCAGTATCCTAGGCTAAATATTAAATAATAATATCAATTATATAGTGATTCTCTGTTTATAATAAACAACCATTTTGCAACCATTACCCCTTTTCTTTCAGCATAGAAGGCAGATATCTAAACAGCATTATTTCACACAGAAAAAAAATAACAGAGATTAACTCAATACAAAGATTAAATTCAAGCCGAAGTCTTACAAATATTATATATTTTTGTTATTTTCATCACAATATATGTCTTTACAGAAATAGAAATATTACAGAAAACTTCATAAGGCAGCAATTCTGCAAGAAAATGCATATTACAAAATTTTCAGAGATACTTACACATTTTGATTAACTTAGAACTTTATAGTTTACTTTATTAGACTTTAACTTCCAGGGTAAAAATCCATCAGAAATATAATCAATGCACATAAGACTGGCCAATAAAATTATGCCCTCTTCATTTTATTCTAACTGTATAATTAGTCTACAAAAAAGGAGATATATTTTAAAAATAAAGAAAGCTAAAAGGTAAGACAAGATATTTTCTCATTTCTCAGTTCCAGATTATGAGAAAAAAAAGCAACCAAAGGCAAATTCATAGTTATTGCTTCATTTTTGAAGAAGAAAAAATGTGTAATAAGAGAAACTAGAGGAAAACAAATACATTAACTAAGTTTTTTTAAATTCAATAATTTTCCTTTATTTTTCAAAGAAGCACAGTTTCTATTAAAATCTAAAAAAATTAAATTTATTAGAGAAAATTTGAAAATAAAAATTGTCTTAGAGAAGTTAAAAATCAGAAAACATTATGATCAAGGAAGTAAAGGTGATTCAATATTTTAAAATGAAACATCTATTTCTTCACATTAACTTTTATCTTAATGATGCAGGAGAAATAATTTACAAAATCATTACCTATCCATGATAAAATTTCTTAGCAAAGTAGAAACAAAGGGAACTTTCTCAAACTGAGAAAGGCCACATAGAAAAGTACAGCTATTTATATACTTAATAATAAAATATGAATTGATTTCCTCCTAATTAAAATATGGTAGTGTGAGTCTTCTACATTTATTCTTCTTTACCAAGATTAGTTTTATAAATCTATCAAATTTGTATCACTATACAAGACTTATTATTGATATATGAATTTTAATTGCATTAATTTTTATAGATCAACTTGTGAAAAGGAGACATTTCTATAATTCTGAACATAGCAACTATAATCATTGTATATCTGTTTATTTATTCAGATCATGTTAATTTTTTCTCACTGAAGTTTTGTGGTTTGAAATCAGCAAATTTTGCACATCTTTTGTCATATTTCTTATTATTTTAAGTATTTTCCTACTACTATAGTTTTTACCAATTATATTTTTTGTTTCTTAATAGAAATCCATGTGATCTTTGCATATGAACTATAATAATTAAAATACTGAGGTGTTTATGCAACACCAGATAATGGTCAATGGAAGAGAGGACAGAATTAAACATATGTAAAGACTAGAGGCCTGGTGCACAAAATTCGTGCATGGGGGCATCCCTCAGCCTGGCCTGCACCCTTTCCAATCCAGGACCCATCCGGGGATGTCCCACTGCCTCTCCCAATCCTGGACCACTGGCTCCTAACCGCTCGACTGCCTGCCTGCTTAATCGCCCCTAACCACTATGCCTGCCTGCCTGATCACCCCTAACCACCTCTGCCTGCCTCATCGCCCCTAACTACCTCTGCCTGTCTGCCTGATCACCCCTAACTGCTCCCCTGCTGGCCTGATCACCCCTAACTGCCTCTGCCTCACCCTGCACCCGGGACCCAGTATCCCCTCCTCCTGCCAGTCACAGGCACTCAGAACCCAGGCCGTCTTCACCCAGGCCGGCAGCAGTCATAAGGGACCATGGGCGGGTGGCTTTGTCCAGGCTGCAGCCGCAGATGCCCGGGACTGCAGGGTGGGTGGCTTGTCCCTCTCCTGGGCCACAGGCGCAGGCTCAGCTGCTAGTGCCCAGGTTGCGGGGCAGGTGGCTTGTCCCTCTCCCAGGCCGCAGGTGCAGGTGCAGCAGCTGGTGCCTGGGACCGTGGAGTGGGCAGCTTGTCCCTTTCCCTGGCTGCAGCCTGCCTGGGAAGAGAGAAATGGGGACCAGCCAGGCACAAATGAGATCGCTGAGCTTTGAGGACCAATTGAGATACTATATAAAGAAAATGAGGGAAGAAGTAAGAAAGAAAAGGAAGGGCAAGCAACACAAAGGAAAGATTGGAAGGAACCTGTAAACCTATTGTCACTTAAATAGGGAATATAGTCAACAGTGTTGTAATGATGGTATGATGCCAGGTGGGTACTGGAAATACTGGGGAATACTTTGTAAAGTATATGATTGTCTAACCACTATTCTGTAACTAATATAAAACCTGAAACTAATACAAAATAATATTGAATGTAAAGAAATGAAAATAGGAGTGAAATTTTTATAAATTTCAAAGTTTAAATAAAGGCTGTAAAGGAAGGAAGGGGGAGAATAAAAATAGTGTTTTTCATTTTACCACTTTATTGTCTTTTTAGTACATGAAAAACACAGTTATCCTTATATGGTGCTTTTATACTTTCCTAAGTCATTATCTCATTTGATGTTCAGGGCAACTTAAAGACAAGATAATTATGCCCTCCACTATTCAGTCGTTAAACCCTTATTGTAAAGCAGGGTTAGTGAAATTTTCTGTGAAGTGTCATATCTATACTAATAAAAGCCTTGGGGGCCATCAGGACCCCAGGGGAGGGCAGTTGGGAGTGATCAGGCCAGCAGGGGAGCAGTTAGGGAGCAATCAGGCAGGTAGGCAGGCAGGCAAGTGATTAGGAGCCAGTGGTCCCAGATTGTGAGAGGGATGTGAGAGGGACATCCCCTGAGGGGTCCCAGAGGGACATCCCCCGAGGTTCCC
This sequence comes from Myotis lucifugus, assembly GCF_000147115.1. Classification (NCBI taxonomy): domain Eukaryota; kingdom Metazoa; phylum Chordata; class Mammalia; order Chiroptera; family Vespertilionidae; genus Myotis; species Myotis lucifugus. The sequence continues at coordinate 1,543,072 of NW_005871325.1, read as the reverse complement.
AGATTGGAGAAGATGCAGGCCAGGCTGAGGGATACCCTCCCCCCATGCATAAATTTCATGCACTGGGCCACTAGTATCCACTTAAGAGAAAAACAAACAAACTTGATTTCTACCTCACAATATATATAAGTTGATAGGAAAGGATCATAGATCAAAATGTGAAAGGAAAAAGTATAAGTTGTTAAAAAGAAATGTAAAAAGTATTAATAGCCTAGACTAATAAAATGTTTTTTAGACAAAACTCATAAACATTAAGCATAACATAAAAGTAAACTGATGGAATTATTGAACTTCAAACCCTCTGCTTATTAAAATAGGCCAGCTTCAGATGTAAAGAAAATATTGATTATATGAAGAGTTTCGTATCTAATATATATCAAATAGCTCACAGCCAATTTTTAAAAAATAGGCAAATATTTGGAGAGATGCTCCACAAAATAAGATATATGATTGGCCAATAGAAAGGTGCAAAGGTACCCAATACCACTAGTCATCAGTGAACTGCAGTTAAACCAAAATGAATTATCACTAAAAACCTATAAGAATGGCTAAAATTAAAAGGACGTAGCCAAATATTAGAGAAGATACCTAACAACGGGAACTCATAAATTACTGGTACAAAACTCCTTAGCAGCTTTATGGAAGTTCAATATATAGCTGGCATATGACCCAGTCTTGGGGTATCAATAGGACTATAAATCAGAGATTGATTTTACCTCAGAGAGGATGGTGATTCACTGTAAAGGTATGCAGAAGGTAATCATTGGAGTTTTGGTTATACAAGTGTATGGAATTGTCAATAATCATCAAACATTCATCCAGTGTTTAACTATACACCTCAATTTTTTAAAATGTATTTTTATTGATTTCAGGGAGGCACAGAGAGGTAGAGATAGAAACATCAATGATGAGTGAGAGTTATTGATCATCTACAAGCCCCCCATTGGGGACCGAGCCTAAAACTCATAAATTACTGACCTGGAATCAAACCGTGACTTCCTGATTCTCAACCACTGAGCTGCATTGGCCTCGCTCATTTTTTAAAAGTACCAGGAATTTCTCAAGGACAAAAATTCACCTGTAATCCTTGGATTAATGTAAAAATTTCTTGCTTTTTCCCTGTATATTTTTTTCTGTAGTTTTCCTACACATATTTTTATAGTCCAGCATGTAATAGATATAAAACATAGTTGCTGGCTTTTGTTTTTTTCAATTAATGATCAACCAATACTTTTTTTCTCTGACATTTTAATGTTATTAGCTGCTTTTACCTCATGCCTTCAAAATATAAATACATACATATTTTAGTAATATAAATATAGATGCATGACAAAATATATAACATCTACAGGATTCCACATATACTAACTATAAATTCAAAGAAGTGAAATTAATAAGTCAAATGATCAGCATTTTAAAATCTGCTCATAGATGTTAGCAAGTATATTGCAATGGAAGAGAAAAAGTGATCAGCAAGGAATATTCATTTTAGTTATTCTTAAGAATTTATCTATGGAGCTGTTAAGCATACAGACATATACATTTATAGGCACATACATAATTTCATTTTACGCATGTTGCTTTTCAAACAATGAGACAATGTACTAACACAGACTTAACACAAAGCTGATTACCATAGAGAAGTCTGAACTCTAAGGTAATCGTCCTTTTGGTTCAAAGGTTAAAGGATAATTATATCATTTAGATATGTTCTTTGTTCTATAGGACTAAAGATGAGTAAGTGAACCAAGAAACAGATTTAGTGAGAAAAAAATGTGGGATTAAAATGTGTAAAAGACTGAAATCATGTATAAAAATGAATTCAAAATTGAAAATGTTCAAGACATCAACATTTATTATTCCCTCTCCCTGTAAATTTCTCCTAGGGCCCACATGATGAGCTTCTTCATTTCCTTCACTCTCTGTCCTTCTCTAGCTTTATTTTTCTTCACAGCACTGATTACTTTATGTATGTTTGAGAAAGAGACAGAGAGACAGAGATACAAGGCTGGATATAAGTTTTATATTGTTGGTTTGTTTATTTGATCATTTTGACTGCCTCTGTGAGTGTGTGTGTGTGTGTGTGTGCACTTGTGTGTGTATGTTTGACTTCTATTAGACAATACTAGATGAAAACAGAGGCAATTTGTACATTTCCAAATTATTCCATTTTGGAAATACTGTGTTTTAACATCTTTTATATTTAAGTGTCCTGGGCAACTGACTAGCTGGTCAGTCCTTAATTTGGTCCTTGTTATATATAATGAGATAATTTCATGTTTAGAACACAGTGAATTGGTTTCTTCTATTATATTCTCCCACTTTCTCTCTCATAATATTTTCTACTTGTGGGGATTTTATGATTTTAGTTCTGGCAATTATAATACTAATTATATTTACATGTGTGAGTACATTTGGCAACAAAGAAAACTTGAATCTTCAGACCTGGTTCTAACTTCATTATTTAAATACTTTATCTGACATTTTAATTTTTTAGAGCTCTTATTTACATAATATACCAACTTGTCAATGTCATTGAAACTTTGCATTTCTGTTAGGTATTTAAATATGTCACTAAAGGGTTGCAAGGTTACTGTTGTTGCTTGATATCATGATAACTATTAACCCGATAACCATAACTATTAACTTGGTAACTATTAACCTGATAACTATTAACTCAATAACCATATTAGTTATCAGGTTAATAGTTAATAGATTTGTCTTAGTCTCATCTTATATCTTTTACAACATTTATATTGTTACATTTTAAAATCCACTTCAGTTCCTGCTATAAAAGAGTTATTGAGAATTTTGAAAAATACTTTTTCAGGTCCTGTTCATTACATATCTATAATAATGAAAGCGTAATATGCTAATTAGACTGGACAGCTGAATGACCTTCCAGACATCATTCCGGATGTCCTTCCCAACGAAGCTGTGGCAGCGGGGGCTGAGGCAGAGGCAGTTAGAGGCAATCAGACAGCAGGCAAGCAGTTAGGGGTGATCAGGCAGGCAGAGTGGTTAGGGGCAATCAGGCAGGCATGTGAGCAATTAGGGGCGATCAGGCAGGCAGGTGAATGTTTAGGGGCGATTAGCCAAGCAGGCGAGTGGTTAGGGGTGATCAGGAATGCAGGCAGGCAAGCAGTTAGGAGCCAGTGGCCCTGGATTGCGAGAGGGTACAGGCCGGGCTGAGGGACCCTCCCGCCCTGTGCACTAATTTCACTCACCAGGCCTCTAGTATATTATATTATCACAGCTTACTGATATATTAAGTCTCACATGTCACCCCTTTCATTCTAAATAAGTGTATAATTGGTAGTGGAACTACATTGGTATGTCTTTGCAATAAACACATGAGAGAAATAAACATTTGTAAGCAAGATGCATAATTTGACAATTTTCAGTATTTCATGAAAGCATGCAATACACATAAGCACATTAACATGTTTTGTTTTCCTTTAACATCAATGTGTTACTATCAACTAGAAAATCATCTGTTGAGTAAAAATTCATGTAATATGATAAAAATTCTTGCATCTGATTCTGGAGGTTATGTAGAAGATTGCTACAGATAAGAGGTGGTCAAACATATTTTCCATAGTAAATACTTTATATTTTCCTAGTCAGACAGTCTCTGTTGCAACTATTCAACTCTGCTGTTATAGCCAAAAGTGGCTGCAGAGAATATGTAAACAAACAAATATAGCTGTGTTCCAATAAAGCTTTATTTACACAAATGAGTGGAGACCTAGATTTTGCTTACAAGCTTTAATTTATTGACCTCTACTTTCAGTCAAGCCTTGGGAAAAAAATAGCAAGCTTTTAAACTATGCAGCTAATATTAATTTGTTAATAATATAAAGGTATTAAAATGTTGATTTAATTTATAATGTACACCAAGGAAATGTACAAGTGGATATATTTATTTATTCATAATCGCTAATAATAAAGCTCAAGGGCTACAAACAGAAGCAGTTTTATAATCTATCACATTCTCTTTACATTTGTTCTGTGAATGATGCTTCGCTGTTTGTGGATAAAAATTAGGGCAAGTTCCTTGAATTTTTGTGTCTCTATCAGGAAAAAAAACAGTGTTGATTAATAAAGAATATGTCTGGTCTGTTTAGCATAATCATAAAGCCTTTAGACTTCACTCATAGTTGTGGCTGCCTGTACAGGAAGCAGGATGGCTTCAGCACTGATAAAGGGAGGCATAATCATCACATCCATTTCCCACCCAGATTACTCATGATTTTTAAGCTATTCCGGTGTGCTCGGTGGAGAGACAGGTGAGAAAATAAGGAGTGTAGCTCTATTTGACTAATATGGTCATTAAGTAACATCATGTTCTTTGGCTATAGGATGTATTTAATGCTAATTCCTTACTAAGGGTCCCTTTGTGGGAACTTACTGGAATCCCAGCTGCTCAGTTGGAGCTCTGGAACCTGAAGTTCCTGTGCGATGTAAAGAGGAACACTGTTTCAGCACTTGCTCATTACCCTGTTTCTTAAGCCACTGAGTACCTCAGGGGACTTCACTTTCATTTTACTTAAGTATTTCCCCCTTTCATGTGACAACCATACCATGGACTTCTCACCACTGTGGCCCATGTCTTGTCCCATAGAAGTTACTCCCTCTTCTTCTGAAATACATTGGAATGTCAGTCCAATCCCAATGCAGTCACCTTTCCTTGCCTCCATTTTCAAAGCAGCCTGGGCTGACCAACTCTTCCCCTTTAGATTCTCGAGAGCAGTGGTTCTCAACCTTCCTAATGCTGCGACCCTTTAATACAGTTCCTCATGTTGTGGTGACCCCCAATTTCATTGTTACAAATTGAACATAATTAAAGCATAGTGATTAATCACAAAACAATATGTAATTATATATGTGTTTTCCCATGGTCTTAGGCGACCCCTGTGAAAGGGTCGTTCGACCCCCAAAGGGATCGCGACCCACAGGTTGAGAACTACTAGAGAGAAGTAAACACACAGTCCCTCAAAACTGTAGGAATCATTTATGAAGTTCTCCATGTGAGTGAAGGTCTCCTGGCAACACATCTGTTTCACTTAGGGTAAAGCAGAAACACCAACAACCTTCAAGATATTAGAAGGCTTTCTTTAGTCTCCAACTTCCAACTCATGTAGTCTTGTTGTGAGGGAAGATTTCAGGGCTTTGTACCTAGCTAAACTCCATTCTTGGTAAATCCTACATCATAACTGTACTACTTGCCTTGCAGTGTGGCATCTATCGTTTTAGTGACCCAGGGACAGGGCTGAATCTCTGATGGTAGTGACCATTGCACACAGCGAAACTTAAGAGTTTGTGTGAGTGGAACTTCCTAGGGCTGCTGTATAAGGCAGCAGTTACCTGCTATAGAGGAGATTTTTTAAAAATTATACTTAACATAGAGTTGCATGTGTAGCATTTAATATAATTAGTGGTTTAATGAGTGCATCTTTGTTTTAGTTACATATTTGGTCATGCATTGAAATCTAACATATTTTAGTGCTTAACATATTTGATAATGCATTCCATACTCTGACATTTCCTGTCTTTTTAACTTTTTTTGGTTCTTCTCCCTTATTTGCAAGTTCCTCCTCTTTTCTCTATTCTTAAGTAATAGAGTTCCTTAAAACTCAGTTCTGGACATTCTTTTTCTAACAATGTACATTTTCCCTACAACATCTCATCCAATTTACTGAATTGCCAATTATATACTGAGATGTCCATGATTTACAATTTTAAGTCAACCAGAGCCTTCATAAATCTGTCTACCTAATAGATCTTCTTTGGATTTCTTAAAGGTTTTCCAAATTCAGTATGTCAACAACTAAAGCCATGATTGACAATCCCACAGCCCAATCTCCTCCATTTCTTCTTAACTTAGCAGTCAGCTTCATCCATTCAAATAACATAGAGGGAAATCTGATCACATACATTTTCTTTTTTAAAGCTCTTCAAACTTTCTTACTGCTCTTTAAAGAAACTCACCTAGCTTTTATGGCCTCCATGCTCCCTCTCCCTTTTTGTAACTTCTCTAGACTCATTGCCCAATATTGTCATCCATGTTATGTGTCCTTACTCTAATCTAACATCCTTTTGTTTCTATAAATGTAATATTGATACCATTAATAACCTGGTTATTATTAACAGGAAGGGAGTAAATGGAGACTAGATAATATAGGCATGCTATTTATACAGCTTTGCCAAAAAGGTGCAGTTAATATTCTCTAAGTCTATTTCCTGCAGATCACTGGGGGAAGGGACTGGACAATAGACACATGCCCAGGAAGCTCTGGGTAAAGTGGGAAGACACACGCCTATTCTGGGTAGAGGGCTTACTTGTCAGTCACACCTGGGAACAAGTCAGTGGCCAGAATAGGCATGGCCACTGCAAGTGGGAAGATTTGATATTTAAGCTCTGGAATAAAGGAGCCCCACTCTCCTGCTGCTTGTGCCTGTCTCCTGTTGCAGGGGGTACACTCCCTGCGTTTGCTCACATGGCTCATGGTCAGGTGGGACCCACACAGTGGAGTGATGGACTGAATCTAACCCGATGCGATGCCTGGACTCCACTTCACCATAGAATGGAAACTCTGGACACTGCACATTTCCCAGGACTGGTTTAAAGACAATAGACTTTGCAAAACAAGAGATAGAGCTCTACACAAATAAAAAGCATCCACTCTCATGTGTGAGTCTTAGAAATTCATTTTCTGAAGATGTGCAAGAGCCACCCCACTCCCAATAGTAACGGAGGCATCCCACCAACCGAATCCTCTGGCAACAACATGATGCATCTATTATGAGCCTCTGTCTAGAAACAGTGATTCTCAACCTTGGCTGCACATTAAAATCACCTGGGAATCTTTTTAAAATCCTGATTTCTGTGCCTCATCCTCTGGAAATTCTGTTTCTTTGTTACTAATGTTGTGGTCCCACCCCATAACAAAGAAACAGAATTTCCGGAGGATGAGGCCCAGAAATCAGGATTTTAAAAAGATTTCCAGGTGATTCTAATGTGAAGCCAAGGTTGAGAACCACTGGTCTAGAACCACTGTCCTCCATCCTCCTGTATCTACTTAAAGGAGAATTGCTTACAAAAACCAGACCTCAGTTCAACCAGTACCTCCTTGGAAAATAATTTGTGAATCTTCTACATATGATCAGGTCTCATTTTATATAGTTGTCATCTAGCTTCCGATTAACTTTTTCATAACACTTACAAATGCTTTTTAATATAATTCTTGTCATCCCTGTAGGTCCTAAGAAGATAGGAACTCTCACTTTTTCTTCATCATTATAACACTAATAACTGACCAACTATCGCTTGGTAAATAGTAGGCTATTTCTGAATGAACAAATAAACAAATGTTTCTACAGTATGTTATGATATTTATGAAAAAATGAACAAGGTGTGATTTTTATACTTCTATTCTTGAGGTAAATTATGTAAAAATAATAAACAGTAACATGGAAAAGTGAAAGCAATTACTATTTTCTAGCAAAAAATAAAAACAATCCAATATGAATAGCAAAGATTGAATGGGAAGAAATACTTTCAAACCATATATCTCATATGGGATTAATATCCAAAATATATGAAGAACTCACACAACTCAATAACAAGAAAACAAACAGTATGATTTAAAATCAGGTGAGGAACTGGATAGACTTTTTTTTCTAGAAAAGACATCTACATGGCCAACAGGTATATGAAGAGGTGCTCAAATCATCAGGGAAATATATATTAAAACCTCAAAGAGATATTAACTCACATTTTTTTTAATGCTTATCATCAAGAAAACAAAAGACAATAAATGTCAGAAATGATGTGGAAAAAACATGCAAAAATGCTTGTGCATTGTTGGTGGAAATGTAAATCAGTGCAGCTACCATTATGTAAAACAATATAATGTTTCTTCAAAAATAATCAAATAAAACTACCATATGGATAGATTGCTAAGGGAAATGAAAACTGGATATTGAAGAGATATATGCACTTCCATGTTTATTGCAGCTTTATTCACAATAGTCCACTCTAGGATATGGAAACAACTTAAGTGTCTGCAATGGATGAATGGATAAAGAAGATGTGATCCCTTGAATCCATAGTCAATAATTTATTCCTTTGACTACCCCCAACACAGAGAGAGAGAGAGAGAGAGAGAGAGAGAGAGAGAGAGAGAGAGGAAAATTTTTCAGCCATGAGAAAGAAGGACATCCTGCCTTTTGGATAAACCAGGAGGGCATCATGCTTAGTAAGATAAACCAGACAAAGACAAATATTGTATGATATGGGTGGGGGGTAGTAAAGGGTAAAGGGGGCCAAATATATGGTGACAGAAAATGATTTGATTTTGAGTGGTGGGCATACAATTATATAGATCATGTATCATAGAAATGTACACTTGAAATCTATATCATCTTATATACAATGTCACCCCAATACATTTAATGAAATATTGTATGATACCATTTATATGTGGAATCTAAAAAGCCAAACTCATAGAAACAGGAAATAGAATGGTGGTTACTAGGGGTTGGGGTTAGGGGGCAAGGGGGAGATACTGTTACAGGGCACAAACCTTCTACTAGAAGATGAGTAAGTTCTAGATATATAAAAGTATAGCATAGTGTTTATAGCATATAATACTATATATTATATACTTCAAAATTGCTAAGAAACTAATTCTTAAATGTTCTTACCACAAAAAAGTCATGTAATTATGTTACATGATAGAGGTGTGACCTAAAGTTATGATGATAATTATATTGCAATACACACATGCATCATTTCAACACATGTGCATCTCAAACTTACACAATGTTGTATGTGGAATTTGTCTCCTTTTTAAAACAGGAAATTGCAATAATAATTAATTTTTTAAATATTTGGTAAAATTCAGGGGAGAAAAGCCCAGTCAAAAGCCCAGTGAAGCCATGTTGGTCTGGACTGTCTAGATGGGACTGATTTTAGTGAATATTTTATTATTATTAATTATAAATGCTCTTCAGTGAATATATATTATTTTATTAATATTAAAGATTCACTAGTAATAAAGTTAAATTGGCACACTAAGAAAATGTTTATGACAAATGTAAGGTACCTAACATTTATAAATAGAACCCCTCACTATTGGAAGAATTCCCATGCATCAGTGAGAAAAGATAAAACAAAACAAAACAAACAAACAAAAAAAACCACACATGAGAAATAACTGGCAAAGTTCAGGGGAGAAAAGCCCAGTCACATAATATTATAATTCCAGGTAGAGATATTACATTCTGCAACATTTCGTCAGTATTATTACCAATTGTGTCTTTTAAAAAACATCATATTAAGTCATGATGTCTTTCTTTTAGTAATTGGTCTTAATGATTTATTGGATTATCTTTGGCAACTTGATAGAACTTTCTTCTCCTTTCCAGTATTCTTGCATACTTTTTTATTTTACTTTATTGAATATCTTACAGTTACAGAGAATTATTTGTCTATTTTGACATCACTAGCTAACCCATGCCACATCTCATTTATTATATAGGAAATGTATTAGTTAGGATATTAGTTGTAACACACAGGACACAAACTGTATAATGACTCATGTGATAGAAGTTTATTTTTCACTCATGTGGAGTCTAAATGAATATTTCTGATGTGATGTTTCTCAAAGCGGCATTGAGAGATGTACCCAGGCCTGCTCCATTCTGCAGCCCTACCCGTCTTCAAACAGGGGGCTTCCAAGGCCTGGGTGCTCATCATCAACAAGTGAAAGTGGAGTTTGCAGGAGAATATATGGAAGATTTTATGGACACACGTGGAAGTGTTGCACATCACTGCTGATCACCTTTGTTGCCTATGTCTTGGTCATAAGGCTCCCTCCCCCACAAATCTATGATAGGTTAGTGAATGTATTACAGCAGTGTTGGTGAATACTCTGCCTATATCTGCTACAGAATTAAAGAAAAATTATGCTCCCAAGGAAAGGTTTTCAGCAACACATATTAGTATTTTCTTTTGTGTGTTATGAGTTTAAATGTATGCTACATAGCACCCATCATGTATTATAATTCATTTCAAAATCAAAGCATTTAAAGTATTCATGCTTGGTTTAAAGTTTTTTTTTTCCTTTCTTCCCTCTGTTTTATTCTGCTTCTGCTCTGTAACTCACATCCACTTTTCAAAAAGCAACCTCTTGCCCTAAGTGGATAGGGCATGGGCCCATAGACTGAAGGATCCGGGCGTGTGCAGAGGCAACCAAACGGTGGTTCTTTCTCACATGACGTTTTTCTCCCTTTGTCTCTTCCCCTCCCTTCCACTCTCTCTAAAAGCCAATGGAAGAATATCCTCAGGTGAGGGTTAACCATAAATAAATAGATAAATAAGTAAACACCAACTTTATTGTGCCTATTCCCTCTTAAATTTTTTCACTTCTTCCAAAAGTATTTTACCTCATTGCTGCTTTATCTTTTGATTTTTTATTTCATCCACAGTCCTTTTATGTAAGCTTTATAAAATGAGTTTAATATTTACCCAATAATACTTCTTATCCAGATAATAAATTCACTCATATAGTTATGTGTGTTCAAAAAAAAAGGTGGTTTTATGGACTATCAATAAAGACCAGCTATGAAAGGAACAAATGGAAATTACCTATTGTCTCTTCACCCCATAGTATGTCTCTGAATCTTAAATGTTACTTACTTTCAAATTGTCTTGTTTACCAAAGTAGTGTAAATGCATGGCTTTAAAAAAATGAAATAAGTTTATATTGATCATTATATCCCACATATGAGTGAGATCCTGTGATATGTATCTTTCTCTGACTGGCATATTTCGCTTAGCAACATAAACTGATGAACAAAACTAGATCCAGAGACAAGGTAGCACTGAACAGAACGTCCAATCTCAGTGAGAAAGCAGGGGAGGGGGGAGTTAGAGATCAACCAAAGAACTTGTATGCATTAATATTAGCATAACCAATGGACACAGAGACTGGGGCGGTGGGGGCTTGCCCTCAAGGGTGGGAGTGACTGGGGGGTGTCAATCCGGAAAAAAGGAGATTTATGTAACACTTTAAACAATAAAAAAATGAAATAAAGCCTAAAAACACAATGAAAAACAATATGCCTATCCACCTATTTCTACCCTAACTCCCAATTCTCAGAGTTAGCCCCTCTGTATTGTTTCTTCCTGCGGTTACTTCATCTTTATTTTATCTAAATATTGTTTCCACTGTTATTTTCTTCCAAATACTCAAATAGATCTCCTGTATACCTATCAAAAATTTGGCCAAAGTTAAACCCACTAGATCTCTAGCTGCTCAATAATCCCTAGGGCCCTCTCCCCCCCACCCGTGGAGCTCTCACAGTGCTCAATCTTCAAGAGTCAACTTAAATTTGGCACTGTCTTGGGCTGGTCCAGCTGTGAACTGGAACTTCCTTTTGCCTCTCTCTTGTCCATAGGGTATAAATCTGCTCACTTGTTTTGCAGGAGCTGGACCTAAGAAGGGGTAGATGTGTAGCAATTAACATGCAGGCTGTTCATTAATTCTCTAGTTTTCAATAGGTAACTTACTCCAGCCTTCTCAAGTGACAAGCTCCTCCACTTGCAGTGTACTAACATTCAGTTTGCCTTCAGAATATGTGCCCTATGAGTGTATGAAAGGGTTGTTGCTAGGTTACTTTCAATGTGAGTGAGAGGACCTGATTCCAACTACTCTGTACTTGGATTTTGACAACTTTTTCTTTTCAATCTCTGCCGTCTGCACTACTTGATGCCTTCACGTAATGAGTCTTTAAGGGTTCAATGAAGAACTTTTAGCTCATTGATATCTCATACTCAGGTACTCATAATAAATTTGCTTTCTAAACCAGTTACCATTCCTCCATTTTCCCTCTTGTTTTCAAAGTTTGTTGAAATATCAGGTATACTGTTGCCTCTTCTCAAGTTCTCCTTCTCCTTGGGAAAAGGCACCTCTTATTTCATTATTGAATTGAAAAAAATAGGTGTAGCTCAATCTCCATTCATTCATTCATTCATTCATATACTTTCTAATTAAGTTTTAGGGTGACAGCAGAGAAGATATTATATATGCCTGAGTTGTTGATTTTTTAAATCTTGTTTATTTCTGAAATCTGTGTTTTTATTCTCAAAAGATCTAAGCTAATTAGTCCAAAAGTATCAAAAATTTATTTCAATTCTTAAGCCTAGACCCAAGATAGACATATATAATCCTAGAGGCCCGGTACATGAAATCTGGGCCCCGGGGGGGGGGGGGGAGGGTGGTGTCCATCAGCCCAGCCTGCACCCTCTCCAATTTGGGACCCCTCTCACAATCCGGGACTGCTGGCTCCTAACCACTCACAGGCCTGCCTGCCTGATTGCCCCCTAACCATTCCCCTGCCAGGCCTAATTGATGACTAACTGCTCCCCTGCCGTTCTGATCACCCCCAACTGCCCTTCTCTGCTGGCCCGATGCCCCCTAACCACTCCCCTGCCGGGCCTAATTGATGACTAACTGCTCCCCTGCCTTTCTGATCGCCCCCAACTCACGTCCCCTGCAGGCCTGGTTGCCCCCAACTGCCCTCCCCTGCAGGCCTGATCACCCACAACTGCACTCCCCTGCCGGCCATCTTGTGGTGGCCGTCTTGTGATCCTGTGAGGGCGTTGCGCAAGGGTGCGAGGGCCACCTAGGCTTTTATTAGTATAGATATGCCATTTTCTCAGAATGATGCCAGGAGGTTATAAAGATGATCAAAGAGGTTATAAAGAAGAATAAGGTGCTAATTCTAACTTCATATTCATAGACATAGAGAACATAATTATAAAGAAAATATGGGAATAATTGTCAAAATTGGTGGCTCTGTTTTAGTTCCGTGAGTCAAAAGTTCAGAGTAAGGTAGAATAGGTAAATGATTAAACTTGAGATGCATATTAATACAGAAATTATATTAGTAATAGTCAACTAGAATAGTAGAATACATTAAAGCAGAAGTTATTCAGGCTCTGAAGAATTAAGTATTTAAAGAGATAAATTAATATTAACAGATCTTTTTAATATCCCGTATTCTTAATACTAAAATAGTCATATTTATGAGTAAGGCAGTGTTATGATCATGCTCAATGATGATTTACACAGGAAAAAAGCTTATAAGTAGAAGAAGAGTAATATCCAAGAAAACATAGAGTGCATATAAGGATGAAATATTGTATTTGTCTTTTCTTTTCCCCCTCACTGATAGACTTTAGTTCCTATTACACACTTATATTATTTAAGATATTGATAAAGCAACTGTAAAAAGAGACCAAAATTGCTGTGAATTAGGTGAGCTTCATGGTTGTTGTTTTTTTAATCTTTTTTTAGGTATATGATCCAGATGAAATGATGTTAATAGGCTTTAGTTCTTTCCGTTTGTGACTCTGTAGTTTCTCAATATCAGTCTTCTAGCATCTGATCCAAAATCTCCGGTTTTCACTGTCCTAATTGCTTTTTACCTAACAGATAGTAGATAGAAGGGACAGGGTGCTTGTGGACTCAGGTGCAGGAAGATGATTAAAAGGCAGGGTGTCAGGATCTGACAGGAGGGCCTCATTGGGAGCAAGATGTTAGGGGGCATGGCTGGTGGATTTGGGGAGCCATGATCCACTTCCTGCTCCATAACCTCAGGTCAATGTGACCAAAGCTTCATTCTGAGCAGGTATGGCTAGCATTAGGTTCCCTCATCCCCTAGCTCAGAGTCAAGGTTATGCTATTTCACTAGAAGGGACAAACACCCCATTTCTCATTTCCACAAACTCCATGTTACAGAGACTGAATTCCAGGTGAGAAAGGCCAAGAGAATGGAGCTTCTGCTCTCTCCTCAAGTATACTGGGGAATTTATCCTTCTTAACCAACTCACTCATAGAGATGATATTTCAACCAAGAGAGATAAGCCAAAAATACTAGTTTTCCTGACTCTGCCCAGTGCCTAGCTGGTAAAGCATGGTTGTAATCCTAAGAAAAGCAAGCTACTGTCACTGAATTTTATTTATTTTATTTTATTTTTTTAAAAAAAATACATTTTATTGATCCTTCACAGAGAAGAAGGGAGAGGGATAGAGAGCCAGAAACATCGATGAGAGAGATCGATCAGCTGCCTCCTGCATGCCCCCCACTGGGGATGTGCCCGCAACCAAGGCACATGCCCTTGACCGGAATCGAACCCGGGACCCTTCAGTCCGCAGGCCGACGCTCCATCCACTGAGCCAAACCGGTTCGGCAGTCACTGAATTTTAGGTGATAATTAAATATTATGAAAAGCTACAAAGAAAGTAATTACAAAATTATTTCTAGTTTTAAAAAATGAGTACAAATTAAAGAAATTAAAATTTTAAGAAGTAAATATTAAAAAAATCATGTCATAACACAAAAATTTTTAAAAGCCATGAAAACTCCTCAAAGTTTGAATAAAGAAACAAAATCAAGTGAGAGATGTAATTAATGAACTATAAAACAAGGACACAACAAAAAGGATTAACATCTAGAATTAGTTGTAAAAGATACAAATTATAAAATAAGTGGCTACAATGATCACAAAAGCATTAGTGAAAAGCATCAATGAAATGAATTTAAAATGAAGGATATATCCATATCTACATATATTAAAGATATGAAAAGCATATTATAAAAATATTTTATAACAATATAATTGAAAATATAAATGGAATTGCAATATCATAAAAAATACAATTTACCAATACTAACACAAATTAAGAATAGAAACTCTAAACAACCTAGACCTTAAAATGATACTAAATTTGCATTTAAAGGTCTTAACAGAAAGAATGTAGTGAATTTTACCCAATACAGAGGAAGATAAGCACAAATCTAACGAATACTTACAAGGGTTACAAAAGAAGTGACAGTTCCAGCCTATCTCATGAGGCCAGCTTGATAGGAAATCATAACAAGAGTAATATGAACAGGGAAATTAAAGTCTAAATTCAATCACAAACATCAAAAATATTTTAAAATTTTATCAGGAGTTATCCATCACTTTACACAAAGGAATAAATATGACCAATTTGTGATTATTTTGGCTACTGAATGTTGATCTAATATTTAAAAAGCATCAATGTCATTTGGCAAGTTATGAAATATTTGTGAAATATACAATATACACTTGTAACTTTTTAGATTCTACCTTCACATGGTATCATACCATTTCACACAGATCATAAGAGCCTTATAATAATATCCTTCCATTTCTTTTACAATTTACTTGTGCCTTACACTTCACTTATCTATAATAATAAAAATGTAATATGCTAATTAGACTGGACAACCAAACAACCTTCCAGATGAAGCTGGGGCTGTGAGAGCCAAGCCCCTTGCATGAATTTCATGCATCAGGACTCTAGCATGTTATAAACTTCATTCAACATTTTTATTTATTTTGTTTAAATAATCATTTCTTTAAAAATATTTTTAAATATTAAGAACAATTTTATATATTTACATAGCTACCTCTTCCACTACTCTTAATTCATTTGTGTGGGGATCAATATTTTTATTCATTGTCATTTTCATTCTGTCTTCAGGACTTAAGTAATATACTTCTTTTGGTGATAAATACTCATCTTCCTGGTGATCATGCTATAATTCCTATTCTTGGAATTTGTTCTGATATGCTGCTAAGTTACTTAAAAAGAGTTTGATTTGGGGGTTTTGGTTTTATGATTTGTGAGACCCATAGCCATGTCAGGCTATGGCTGTTATACTCCATTATTGAGGCACTACCAGTCCATGCCCTCTGCAGAATGTCCTGTGAATCAAGAGGTTTTGCATCTATGATGAGAATAAGCACTATTCTTAGAACTGTATGAGTACTGTGCACATATCTTTAATCTTTTCTGATGGTTCTTTTCCAAGCCTTCATTAATTTTCTTGCATACTTGCCCTGATCAGAAGTCAGTGAAATATGCCAAGGGGGCATATCTAGACATCTAGATATGCCTGAAGTTATCACTCGGTGGAGCTCTGTTCAATCCCGCACTTGGTCCTGTTAATTAGAACCACCTAGACCAGGACATGCAGGTCTATCTCTTCAATTCAGGAAGTCTACCCTATTCCCCAGCCTAGAAACTTTCTCAGACTGTGTCATTCATACGCTCACCTTGTTTGTTTTCCAGTCTTATGGATCACTGGCCAGGTATGTTTTGAAAGCCATTGTTTCATAAATTTTGTCAGTTTTATTTTAGGCGGTTAGGTAAATCTATCTTGTTGTTTTATATTTTGGCAGGGTTGAAATTGCCTGAGAGTTGCGATTGCTTGATAAAGTTAGTTAAAACAACAATTTAAAAATTGTAAGAATAAGCCATGTAATTAAAACTGGGGTTTACTCATTTTTTTAAAAAAATCCCCTTAATGCAAATAAATATTAACCTGTAATTTAAAAATAGCCTTATGTATTTGAATGATTTTTTCAAAATTATCTTTACAAAACTAAGTTCCTGATGCTTTTCCCATTTTTTTTCTGGAAATATTTGCATAATGCTAAATCAGCATATGAGGATTAAAGCCACCAGCAAGCCAATTTAATATTTGCTAAATTCATACAAGTTGAATTTGTAGATTGCTGGGTTTTCTCCAAATTGATTCTTAAAATCTATACCACTTTAATTTGTGAATGATTTATAGGAGATTTTAGAGAATTTAGAAAATATAGGAGATTTACTAGAGGTTTTTAGGCCCCGGCTTTTCACTTTAAGTCTAAGCAAACACTTTACATTCACAGAGCACAGCTGATGACAAGAAAACCTGACACTTCCATACATGTGTGTGTGTTTTTTTTTCCATTTTTAAACATTGGATAATTTCTTATACTTCCCCTGAGTTACAATATAGAAAAGTTTTCTTGAAATGGGTAGTTAATGGCCACATGAATTTTTTTAAATCTCTCAAAATATTACTATGGGAGCCTATTACACATTAAAATAAATTTGTAAGAATTGAGGGGAAAAATAAGATTACAATGTTCTCCAGTGAATGCTCTTACCATGGAGTTTTGGCTGAAGTGATCAGCCATTATTAGCAACTCTCTTAATAAGAAACCTTAACACAGAAGTAAACATCACCCACCAAAGAAGATAACTTTGAAGTAAAAAAAAGGCAGTTAAAACATTGCCAAAGTATATGACTTAAATGGACAATGCCAACAACAAAGCATTAATCAAAAGCAAAATGTGTTACTAAAGATTCTAGAGATTCCTAGTGCCATACTTGTATTTACATAGCATAGGGTGGATAATTGAAATGACACATTGCCATAAGCTTTTTCAGAAGTTGAGATTTTAGTCTTAGCAGTTTTCAAAAGGACCTAACTGTGATTCTAACTATAAGTAAAAGTGGATATTTATTTTAATATAATGTCTTTTTTTGACATCTGTGGAATTGGAGATTCATATTATCTTTAAATATAAAGGGAATTGCTATTGAATATTAAAACACCTTTTGCACCTAGAAGAGCTTTGGTGTTGTTGCTGTTGTTAAGTAAAAAGAAATTTATGTGAATAAACTTTTTTCAAGTTGAAATTGAAGGGAAATTTTAAGTTATAAAAATGATTTAATGAACTTAAATTATGCTTATGTCATCATTATTTTTATCTTAGGTTTTATTAATATGAATGACAAATAATAGGTTCACAATAAAAATTCTGCCTAATTGAATTTGAATTGATACAAGGACACCAGAACAACTTGTCAAAAAAAGAGAGAACATATACCCAAAACAAAATGAAATTCCTCCAAAATTGCCTGTATTTCTTTGCAAAACACACACACACACACACGCATAAACAACAAAACACACACACATACACCAAACACACACACATACAGAAAAACAAAAACATTTCTTAATACTATTTAAAAATCTTATTGTTTTCCTAAAATGCGGCATGTGAACAACCAGCTCTAGAATAACGTAATAACTTTTTTTTAAAGTAATCAAACATGGAGGCCAGTCACTGGGGTGGCTCTAATGCTTTGGTAGCCTAGTAAGCAAACCAAAACTTAAGCCACAGTCAATTCACTTGAATCAGAGAAAATAAAACTTAAGAACAACCATTCACAAACAGCCAACTAAGCTCTCCCAAATAGCTGTAGTCAATTTTATACTTGAAAGCTGCTAAGAGAGATCTTAAATGTTCTCAACGCACACACACACACACACACACACTCACACACAGTTATAATGTGATCATGATATAGGCATAGCTAACAATAATAGTAATCATTTAGAAATATACAAATGTGTAAATCAAAATTTTATACACCTGAAACTTAGAGAATGTTATATATATCAATTATATAGTCAACATACAGTCAAGGAACAGTAAATTTTGCTTATGGTTTTGTTTTTATAATGTTAGTGTCATCCAGTGGCATTAAACTAGTAATAAAAGCTAGGATACACTGAAAATAAAATCTGGTTATAAACAGTAACAAAGGCTATAAAGGAAAGAACAGAGAGGTATGACAGAACATAATAGGGACCAGCTAATCTTTCAGTGAACAATGTCACTTGAATTGAAAATTGACATATAAATAAGATTTAATTTGATCCAGGTATGGGAGCAAGGGTTCTGGTAGGAGGAATTTTATGAGCAAGCCTCTATGAAGGATGAAACATGATGTGCTCAAGGAACTGAGAGAGTATTGGTGTGTCTGAAAAGTAATGAGGAAAAGGAAATGAATTTGAAATGAGTATTGAGACTAAGAAGGAATCTCCTACAGTCAATCTTTATTGGCCAAGAATTTAGCTATGGTCCAAATTGCAATGGGATATGATTAAAGCTGTATCACATGAGGAACTATGTTCTGGTTGCTACATGTAAGATGAATTGGGAAGATCCAAGGTAGGTAGCAGAAGTTTAGAGACAACACTGACACGCATTAAGTGGTTTGGGTAGATGGAGAGAGGCGGCATGAGGAATGTATTTTGGATGTGGAATTTGATGTAGGAGGGTAAAAGAAAATTATGTGTCAAGATTTCTAGCATTATTACGAGGTGTAAGGAGTAACATTTACTACATGGGATAACAAAGAGGAAGAAAAAATTTGTAATGAGATAATAAAAGTTAATTATTGACTTTCTAAGCTTGAGAAAAATGTAAAACATACATAGGGAGATTTCAATAGGTAGTTTAATACATGGAGTTTAGAAGAAAGGTCTGGGCTTGATCTGAAAATCTGAGAAATGAGTGTATCTGGTTATTTTTGTAAAGATTTAAAAATAAAGGAGATTGTGTACAGAGAGAGTGGAGAGCAGCAAGATCCAGAGGAGTATATCAGAAATAGTAACTTAATTGTCAAGTAAAGAATGATAAAATGTGGCCAAAATTGTACAAGTCAGGGAATTGTTAATGAATTAAATGCTCTTAAGAGGTCACTCATGTGCTGCAGAGTTAACAATAAGCTCACTAGTAATTGAGTGTGAAGACATTTTGTGTAGTGTTGGGATAGTATTCATGTCATAATGAGTCAATAAACACATTCCTGGTAGAGAAAGAGAGAAGAGTGTAAATCATGATATTTCAACTTCACTAAGAATCCCCTATACAGAGGTGGGAAGAGATAGAAAAACATTGGGGTGGTTTACAGAGTCAAGAGATGTTATTTTTTCTTTGGGTTTTTAAACTTCATTTATTTTTAATTGCATTTATTACTTTGAGCATACAATTGAGAACAGGCAAACATAGCCTATATCTAGCAGTGGATATTTGTATCAGATCACTTGCTGTTAAAAAAATTGTACTGCTAATTTCCCATTCCAACTCATTTTCCCTATCCAACCTCCAATGAGGCATTGCCTAACATAGGAAAAGAATGATTCATTCTGAGACAAAAGTTTTACATTTTTACTTTCTATACAATTTTTAAATAAATAAATATGAAAATTTGTTTTATGCTTTAATTCTTGTATAATTGTCCCATTTTTATAGTGTTTCATACTTTGACATCTATCTTTTTAAACTTGAACTTAAGTCTTTAACATTGATTCAGGCATACATATAGTTAGAGCTCATTTTAATTACTTTTATTCCACTGTTACAATAAAGTAAAATGTAATTACTTTATTCACCTTTGAGGGAAATTTAAGATTTCCATGTTTTTTTGGACTTTATAAACAGAGATACTATAAACTTTCTTATATGTTTCCTTTTGAAAGCATAAGAAATGATTTAGGGTAGACACTTAAAAGAAGAATTGGTTGTTGTAGGTTACATGCCTTTTTCCCTTAACTTGCTCATTTTTAATTATTTTGGTATACAATTATCAATTCTACTGTTTCAAAAATGTATGAATTTCTCTTCTCCTGTTTATTTTCCAAATCTTAGCCATTTATTTTCTTGTTAATTTATTCAGCAAGAAATGCCACTTTACTATTATAATATACTTAATGATTAGTAGTAAGGTTCAGCATTTATATATTTGATTATTGGCCTTTTAGGTTTCTTCCTCTGTCAACTTTATGTTCTTATATCTTTTATCCATTGTGAGGTTTCTTTTGAGTTGTGGGTGATCTGAGGTGTGAATAATAGGGGATTCTGGAGAGAGGGTATAACTAAAAAATCATTCATCATATCAAGACTCTTAAAAATCTAAAACTAGTCAAAAGTAGAGAAAGTTTATTAAATGTTAGCTTTACTTCTCTTTCTCCATCTTGCCAGAGCGCTTCAGCTAAGTTTCTATCTGCTTTGATGTATAAATTAGGAACTTAAATTAGTCTTGCCAAATATATATGTGGTCTCTTTCTACCAATCTGAAGATGTGCTGTTATGTACCAAAAAATCTCATACAGAAACAACACCATAACATAAACATGTTGGCATTTATTTAAGGAAAATGATTACCATTTTATTTTTATTACTTTAAAAAATCTTTTTAAAGCATTATTCTAATTAAGAAAATGTATGCTTCAGAAACAATCTGTCTCATGTGCAGTGAAAAGAAGCAACACTAAAAAAAAAGGACTTTAATGCACATATATTCACTCCTAACAAGCTTAAATGGGAGGACTAATATCATCAGGTTGGTGTGAAAACTGTTTCTGTTCTTGTTGTTCAAGAACTACACTGCTGACAATGTTTATGAGCCTGGAAAACTCCTTAAAGTAAAAATAATGGCAATAAAAATGATAGTCATATTAACACTAAAGCTTACCTTCCAAAGAGGATTTTTTCCATACTCTAATTTCTCCACTAGAAAAACAAAAAGATGCAAATGTATTTTCCATTGATAAAAACTATGAAATCTTAGTCTATGAAGTATTCAGTTCAATAAGTGAAGCATGTATCTCAATCAGGTACAGTGAATGGGGCAAAACACATTGCATCAGGGAACTTTGTTTCTGGAGTTGTAGAGCAATCTGAAATTTGAGTAACTCATAGAATCTATGAAATTATGCAACATTTTAATCAATTATGGCCTGAAGTGCCTTGACAAGAGTAGTCAAATCAACAAAATCTGCAATCATTCATAAAGTAATGCATATTGATAATCACATTATAGTATTCTATCCCAGTGGGTAACTCTGAAATTCATCATATTTATTTCCATCTTTGTATGTAGTTAAAATCCTAACCTAATCCATTCCTTTAAAAAATCATATTTTGTATATACTTTTCCTTACTCCAAAACCTAATGTATCCCAAAGTTCAGTATTAACTGGGACCCAGAAAGTACAGGAACAAATACTTATTTAAGTGCAAATACAGCCTTGAATTCTGCAAGTCCCCTATGAAGTCATAAGAAAAGTAAACTCATTTTACACTTTGTAGGTCTGTCAACCACAACACAAATTCCAGATTCTGTTATTCAGCTAGATCTACAAATGAGTTCACCATGACCCCATAAATTTGGAGAGAAGATTCAAGGTTGTCTCGATAATTGTTTTCCCCTTAAATCTGAAGAAAAAAGGCTCTTCATTGTTGTAGATGAAGCACTTAGAGAATAACACTAGCTTTCTTCCTTTTACAATGTAAAGTCAATTATTTTATCTAATTGAAACATTCATAATAGAAAAAGTATAATTGGGAAGAAGGGGACACTACTCTTCTTTCACTTTCTCTGGTTGCTTTTGTTCCTGAATCCTGGGTAACTTTTTAAATTACTATTCATTTATTTCGAGTTCTCCATATTTCCAATTTAGATGATAATCATAGATTACTCTGCCATAGTATGTTTTATCAGATAAGTACATAATTCACAAATGTACACACCCACATGCATAAATATACACTTTCTATGGTGAATCAACTTCCAAAAATGTTAACAATGTGGTTGGAGCTATGAATCACTTTAGATCTTTAATATTAATATAGCATACACTGTAGGTTGTGGTTAAGTGTCAAGACACTCACAGCCTCTTAATCAAAAAAGATTAGAAATAAGAACAAAGTATAAATAAGAAGTAAATGTACAAAGATAATAAGAGCATGGTGTAGGGATATAGGAATGTAATGGGGAGGAATAAACAAAAGTGTGTAAAATCTTATCTAAGCACTGCATGAAACATGTAGACCCAAACCATTATGGACTTCTGAATATTTTTACCTTCCTACATCGTATAGTAATATACTTTTTCAGGAATTGAGTTTTTAATTAAATTGAGCTTCAAGCGATGACCTCACGCCCTACAATTCTCAAAATAAAAAATAGGTTTATAGTTGTTTGTATGGAAAATAATACAATAATTACTAAATAATAGTAGAAAAATAAACTCTGTGTTTCACATACTCACAACTGTAAGCCTATTTTTGCCCCACCCTGTATATCAAAATAAAGGATCTCCTATCCTATATAATAAAAGGCTAATATGCAAATTGACCAAAAAGTGGAATGACTAGTCACTATGATGTGTACTGAACACCAGGGGGCAGATGCTCAATGCAGGAGTTGTCTCCTGGTGGTCAGTGTACTCCCACAGGGGGAGCGCTACTCAGCCAGAAGCTATGAGCCCAGAGAAGCCCTGAGCCAGGTTCACGGCTGGCGACAGCAGTGGTGGTGGCGAGAGCCTCTCCCACCTCCACAGCAGCACTAAGGATGTCCAACTGCCAGCTTAGGCCCGCTCCCCTGGGGGAGCGGGCCTAAGCCATCAGTTGGACATCCCCCGAGGCCCCTGAACTGTGAGAGGGCGCAGGCCGGGCTGAGGGACCCATTTGAGTGCACGAATTTTGAGCACTGGGCATCTAGTTTGCAAATATTGATGATAGAATAATATGGTGTAGATGGCAAAAAAGCAATGCAAAGAGCTTCCTGACTTTCCTAAACATGAATAACTAACTACTCTCTCTAACAGTAAGTCATAAATAATTTGGGGAACTTGAAACAGTGATAGTATATGAAACAGAAAGGGTGCATACTGTTATTTGCAATGTATGCCAGGTCCTGAAGATTTAAGATGTAATATCCAATATAGCATAGCCTATCAGAGAATATTTTTTGATAAGCAAAGGTACAACTATGATTGGGAACTCAGAAGCAAATTGTTGAATTGAAGAATTTGAGAGAAGAGTGTAAATCATGAAGCTTACTATGAACACAGCAATGAAGGGTATGATTCAGTTTAAGCAAAGTGAATAACATTTGCAAAGGAACAAATTATAAAGTTGAAGGAACAGAAATTTGATCAGAGTGGCTGGGCATTGATTATAACTGGAAATGGTGTACAGAAACTTACTATGAAAAGTTCTGTATGTCAGATCTGAAGGCCTTAACATTGGGGGAAAAATCATGCATTCTGGACATTTATTATCCTTTGCATGTTTATGCATTTTAACCTCTCTTAGTAATTTTATTTTGCCTTATCTAATATCTGAAGCCTTAATTTTAATGTAACTTTTTTTTTTACCAGTTATTTTTTTTATGGTTTGGACTTAAGACTTTTATAGAAAAATTCAGACCATACTCTTTTTTGAGGACTGAACCATTTGAAATGTTGATAGCTGAATCTCACTGTCCACCTACCCTCCACTAAACACACACACACACACACACACACACACACACACACACACATTGCCTGGAGTTTACTGTCGCCTGAAAAAAGCTGCCTCCACAAAGCTTTCTTCTGTTCCCCAGAGGCATATTGTGTAGAATGACTGGTCAATGTGGAGACAGAAATGCATGGCTTCCGGTCCCACATTAGGAGAATATCATAAGGCCATTCCAGTTCTAAAGCTCCCATGAGACTAGATAAAGCCCATGATGTGCCTGCATCAAAATCCAATTTCTTTCTTTGACCAATCATGCTTCCTTGATGGACAAACAACAAGAGTGCTCCTCAATCTTTACAATTAAAAAGAAGAGTGAGTGATTAGAAAGCTGAGGGCTATTAACCACACCAATTAAAAATAAATTGAAATCCCCGCCTTAAACTCCAAAACCATTAACTAGATTAGAGGCTAGGACCCCATGAAAAAGTAGAATGGGATTCCCTTGCAATCCTATCTCATAAGTATATAGTAATGATTCCCTGAGTCCTCCCTCAAATAGTCTTACTTATGTCATCACATACTAGGAAAAGGGAAATATTCAGACATTTTGAGAAATGTTAAATACAGACATATGTTGACATTGACATTCAAGAACCTAAAGTGTCATTATAGCTCTTTAATAGATTAAAAGTACATGAGACAGGTAACCAATGGAGTTCTGGCCAAGGTGTGGTTAACATTGGATACACTGGGTACACAGACCCACGAGGGGTTATTTCCTGAGTCTTGACTTTTGTACTTGGAATTGACAAACTTGTTAACTAACCCAATAACCATTGACTTTTTGAGAGCTACCATAGTAAGGGAGGTCAAATAGAATTTTTTGAAATGATATTGCCCTTTCCATCTCCAGTAAAGATAGTAAATCAGAATCAATAGTGCTTATAAGAGGAATGATAGATAATAGTGACATTCTTAAAGAACCAGATGACATAGGAGCCACAGTCCACACCACATGTGAATAATTCTCACTCCTATTAAAAAACAAATGGATTTTGGAAGAAACAGTGGGCTACTGCAAATTCAGCCAAGAAGTATTCCAATGTGTTTGCAGATATGTTACCTTTATTAGATTAAGCAAGAAAACTAAGGCTAATGATGATTAAATTATTAATACCACACAACCAAAACTTGGCTTTTGACTCAAGATTCTGCTGACACAAAAGTTCCTGTTCTTAATAAGTTTGAAATATAGCCCATGAATATCTTTCTTTTTCAACCATCAGCTTTTACTGGCCCATTACTATTTATGCCATGAAGCTACCTAATACATGAGGGAAATTTAAAAAAAAAAATATATATATATATAAATTGATTTCAAAGTGAAAGGGAGAGGGAGAGAGAGACAGAAACACCAATGATGAGAGAGAATCACTGATCAGCGGTCTCCTGCATGTCCCCCCTGAGATCTGGAGACCAAGCCCACAACCTGAGCATGTACCCTGACTAGGATTCTAACTGTGACCTCCTGGTTCATAAGTCGACTCTCAACCACTGAGCAACACTGGCCATGCAGGGGCAAATTTTGGTGGTATTTGGTAAAAGGAAGAAGTCTAATTACTAAATAGATTTAGAATAGAGTTAAATAAACATAAAGTAGACTTTTGTCATTTTTGGCTTTCCAACCTCTTTCTCTCAGGGAAATAAAATGACAAAATAAGCCAGGAGTAGCCTATCTTTACAAATGTTATTGTGGGTAAGATTTTATATCAACTCAACCCCTGATAATACTGCTTAGAAATTATTTGTTGCAAATATAACAGTCAGGAGGGTTCAATGGCAAAGCAGTAAATGGGCATCGGCAGGTTGGACAGTGGATAACATCTAAACAACTGTTTCTGTGATGGGATTTTACTTCGCTCTGCTTCACTTAGTGCCCACATTCACCAGGTTTCAAATAGTTTTTGAGTTACTCATTGTAACCCAAAAGGATACAAAAGATACCTTCATCAATTTCTTGAGAAACACATTGTGGGAGTTAGCTAAAGACCTCTTAACAGTATTATCGTGATTATTCTCAGCAATGGACAATCAAAATAGTATCCTGCTGTTAGGGGGACAGGAGTATTCAAGAAAGACAGAGAGCAATGAGTAGCATATCAAAGATAGATAAAAAGTTAGGTTGAAATTCTTCTTCTTCAATATATTAGATAATGGCTAATATAAAGGAACATATTATGGCAGTCTATGAAAGAAAATTTTATAAATAAAATTAAAAATTATTATGTCAGTTAAATAGATTTTTGACTGGAAACCCATCCATAACAGTTGGCATTGGGATGTAGGCGGTATCACCAATGTAGGTAAATATTGTAAGGTAACCCTGAGCCCCTGTGAAAAATATCTAAAGAATCGGATTCCTATTTCTTTTATTCCCCAGAAGTCTCTCTAAATAAATGTACAACATTCATGTCCCACCAGGGCAGACCTTCTCCAAATGCAGGAATCAGACAAGGGTCCGCTATAATATCATTCTTCCACAAGAGAGAACATTGGGTTGGCAGGTAGTACAAACATATTCCATTATTAAATGTTTAGTTGGTTTCTACCACTGTCGGTCTGCTAAATTGCTTTGCACTTGTCACATGCTTTGGATGACCCTACATGACAGATCCCTCACTTGCTACACAAGGGAAATTAAGAGTGTGGTCACAGTGTGTTTTTCCTTCATTACAAATGTTTGCATTGATTTGATTTGTGCTCGTTTCTATTTTCTGTTTCTGGTCAGAATAAACTTTGCATTAACCCTCACTGCTTAACTCAATATAATGTTCCTCAACAGAACTGTATTTCCTAATTCAAAACTAAAATAAGACTTCTGTGTAACAAATTGTTTTCTTCTTGATTCTTTATGTCTCTGAGTTTTAATAGCCATACTAACCCAGGACAATAACAACTCATTTCCTAGTGCCAGTATATACTGAAGTTTTATTATTCACTAGAGGCCCAGTGCAT
Source organism: Myotis lucifugus (assembly GCF_000147115.1). Taxonomy (NCBI): domain Eukaryota; kingdom Metazoa; phylum Chordata; class Mammalia; order Chiroptera; family Vespertilionidae; genus Myotis; species Myotis lucifugus. Next base: position 1,516,073 of record NW_005871325.1, on the reverse strand, counting down.
GAAATCGTGTGCGGGTAGGGTCCCTAGGCCTAGCTTGCGATCAGGGCCATCTTCTGCCCGCTCGCCAGGCCCCAGTCCCACCCCGCCGCCACCCTGGTTCCCTATGGTTCCCCGTTCGCCATGCTGCGATCATAGCCTGCGGGCCGGGGGGAGGAACCAAGAGGTCATCAACGCACCTCATAGCAACTGGTCGAGCGGTCGTTCCGGTTGTTATGCCGTTATGGTCTCTGTGCTTTTATATATATATATATATATTCAAAATGTACCATGCTGACAGTGGGAACAATTAACATTTTGAACTGAATTAAATTGAAATGATTTACAGTCATATGAGCCTTTTTAGAAAGGATATTAAAAAGTTTAAAACTCAGCCAAGAAAACTCTTAAGCCTAAATTATCAATGTGAGATTGATTGTATTAGATACAGATCAAAATTTCTGACTGGCGGTTGAAGGATATTAAGTGTTCTCTAGATAAAATCAGTCAGAAGATTTTGCCACTAAACTATGGCCGTTCTGAAATTTAAGTGGCAAGAACATTTTCCAAATTAAATTTATTGGGGTGACATTGGTTAATAAGATTATATAGGTATCAAGTGTACAATTCTATGGTACATCATCTCTATATTGCATTAGAATATTTCAGTATAGCCATATTTTCTTCTACTCTCTGGTGACCATGTGGTTGCTGCAGTGGCTCCCTACTTTAAGATATTCATGATTTAAACAATTCTAAATTTTTAGATTAAAAACTTTCTTTTTGTGCCCCAGAATGTTTTTAGTTTATCTTAACAATTAGAACAACAATGATAAGGGTTATAACTGTTTCTCTGGGTGGACATTATGGAAGGCATTTCCCAAATACTGATGAGGCAATGCAAAACAATCTTATCTTCTAATGAAAAAGTTTAAGAAAATTTATAGAACTTCCTCAAATCTTCCTTTATTCCTGGTATCTGAAGTTATCTCTCTGATATAATCACATCTTTGCATTTACTTTTGAATTTTATTATTGTTGATTATACCCTAATTAGTTTATTTATCTAAAAAATTGCCAAGTCTTGAATATTACCTCTATGAAAATCAGAATCTACATCAAAATTTCAGACTATTTCTTTTACCAACACCTCAATAATCAGCATTTCTCCAGGTCCCTTGAACAGAAGGAACCTGCCTATATGTATACACATGGAGAGCATAGATGTCACTCCCCCATACTTTTCTATCTAGAGGAATGAATGACAAATAAAACCTTAAAAACTTCATTACTAATATATGGCAATTTTATGACTTCTATAGAGAGTGCTGAGGCAAAAGAAATATTAAAATATTTCTGGTAGCTGTATAAGTCCTTGAGAACACTATATTTATCCTTTTTATAATAGCTGAATATTATGAATTTTAAGTCCCATACCTCTGAGAAACTAGAAGTACCGAGATTGATGGTATCATAGCTGTTTATGATGGTCCCTTAATATTTCTTGCCTGGTAGTTTCTCTGTTACCTTATTAAAAATCCATACTCATAAATCGTTGTGTGGCATGTATAATAGCATTAACTTTTTGGTAAGCAATTTGGTTATGGTTATGATGGTGATGATTAAATATAATTGAAGTACAGGACTCTATAATAACCTATCACAGGATTTGGGGAAATGTGGGTGAAGGTACCACAGGGTGAGCATTTTAAAACACAAACATGCTTCAGTTTCTTTCCCAAATATTGACATAATTTTAAATAAAAAAATAGACTGAATATATGCACAATTAGATTTTTATCAACAAATGTATATTCATTATATAATTATGTTTGTGCATGTTAAAAAAACAAAGTACTAAACTAAAAACATGATGTTAACATGAGTTATTTCTTAGGAATGTGATCTTAATTTTGTTTTTATTTTTATGCTTTTTGTATTTCCTAAACTCCTTCAATAAAACAATACAAAGATTTATTAAAAATGAAATAGACTTTTAATTTCACAGGTTAACTAAACTATGGCCCAAGAGCCAAATATGAGCCAACGTGTTTTATTATTTTTTAAATAAAGTTGTATTAGAACACAAGTATGCCCATTTTTGCCCATTTGCTATTTACTTTCTTTAGCCTATTTTAAGATATAATTGCAAATTTGTGTAGTTGTTAAAGAGACAGTATAGCCAGAAAATCTTAAAATATTCATTATCTGGCCTCTTATAGAAATATTTGTGTATCCTTATTTTATAGTAACAATTTTTTTTCTCTCAACTCACCATATGTAGCATAGCAAGAGGACCATTTATAGGCCAACACTTTATTTAAATTATAATATTAATTTTACAAGGACTAAAGATGTGTCCTATGATTAAGTTGTTATGCAGCCAGTTTGAATTCACAGGTGGAAGAATATGTCAACAGATGCAAAATTTGGACTCCTGCTATATTTTAGTAAGCTATTTCAATAGCAATTTGTATTTAGTTAAAATATTTTTATTACAATTTAAGCTTAAATAAGCTCTGTGTCTGTCTGTTATGATACTTTCGTTTTCTGGCCTTTCTTCTGACGCCTTTTCTGAATAAAAAACAGATGGGATTAAGAAACTAGAGAAACTATGCATATTTGAGTTATTTTTTTTAAAGTGCAACACAAAAGAAAAGTCTATAGATAACTTAAATGAATAACCGGTAACTTAATACCTAGAATACATATTGTTCATGATGTAAGTTATTCAACTATTGTTTAGGTTGTATATAATTTATTGAATAGTTACAAAATATGTGATTAAACAATATAACAGCACCAAACAAGTGGATTCTACAGATATATAACACAGAGAAACACACCAAAGATAGATAAAACTATGGCGAGATAAAATAGAATCAGAAAAAATTTCAGTATTTTATTCATGGCTTACAAAATTCTTATAGATGGGCCACAAAGTTGATTATGATTTCTCATAGACAACATGAAAGAGAAAGCTTGCTCAGTCATAATAAAGTTAATTATTCACAAACAAAACATGATCCATTGTCCAGAAGAAGCACAAATATCCCCGTATACTTAAAAGCCAGGCAGGTATTTCTTCATTAAGCCACATAAAGAGGTCCCTGAGCCTCCTCCATCTAACTGATGCAACAGCTAGGAAAAGAAACAAAATCATTATAATAGAAAAAACTATGAATTAGCATTTCAGTATAAGTTAATTATGTCATATGATGGACAAGTTCTTTCTTTCCTTATTTATTTTTAATAGAATAATGTTGTGAATGGTAGCCCAGCTCTCTTCTACTCACATTTGATTCAAAGGTAAATGATAGACTAGATAAAAATAAGTTAATAAATTATTTATTCCACTGATCAAAAGATTTCCATATATAACATTATGCATGTAACATGTATTATAAGTATATGTTATACACATGCTTTTATATACATACTAGAGGCCCGGTGCATGAAATTCGTGCACTGATGGTGGGGTTTCCCTCAGCCCGGCCTGTGCCCTCTCGCAGCCTGGGACCCCTTGAGGGATTTCTGCCTGCTGGCTTAGGCCCAGAGATCAGGGCTAAGCCAGCAGTTGGACATCCCTCTCGCAGTCTGGGACACCTCACTCTTACTGCTCACCTGCTCGCTGCTCCTTACTGCTCGGCTCACTGCTTCTTAGCACTGCTGCAGAGGCGGGAGAGGCTCCTGCCACCACTACTGCACTCACCAGCTGTGAGCCAGGCTTCTGACTGAGTGGCGCTCCCCCTGTGGGAGCACACTGACCAGCAGGGGGCAGCTCCTGTGTTGAGCGTCTGCCCCCTGATGGTCAGTGAGCATCATAGCTACCAGTCATTCCACCAGTAGTTCCACTGTTCAGTCTATTTGCATATTAGGGTTTTATTATTAGGATATTTATATCCTATACAATAAAGAGGTAATATGCAAATTGACCATCGCTCCAACACACAAGATGGCCTCCCCCATGTGGACACAAGATGGCCACTACAAGATGGCCTGCAAGGGAGGGCAGTTGTGGGCAATCAGGCCAGCAGGGGAGGACAGTTGGGGGGGACCCAGGCCTGCAGGGCGGGCAGTTGGGGGGGATGAAGCCTGCAGGGTAGGGCATTTGGGGGAGACCAGGCCTGCAGGGGAGGGCAGTTAGGGGCAATCGGGCCAGGAGGGGAGCAGTTAGGCATCGATCAGGCTGGCAGGGGAGTGGTTAGGGGGCAATCAGGCAGGCAGGTAGGTGAGTGGTTGGGAGCCAGCAGTCCTGGATTGTGAGAGGGATGTCCGATGGCCCTTTTAGGCCCGATCCCAGTCAGACATCCCTCGAGGGCTCCCAGATTGGAGAGGGTGCAGGCTGGACTGCGGGACCGCCCCCCATGCCCAAATTTCATGCGCCAGGCCTCTAACATATATATATTCCTAAAAAATGTATAGCACACTTTTAATAATTTTAAAGGCCATGTTTATTAAAATACATTTCATTTTCATATTGAGCTGTCAGCTGTAAAAGTGTTTATACATTTTTCCCCCAAACCTAATTTTATGTAAGGGGTGGAAATGACCTCACTGAAATGACAACAATGTTAGCAATGGGTTTCTTCTATTTAGAAGAAAATTGGTTAATTTGTTTTGTTTCTTTTTTTTCCTAAAGCTAACTTTAAAATAGTCAAGTTTTACTGCCATAATAAGAAATGCAAGTTAATCTACCATTTATCTTAATCTGTCCATTATGGTAATCTCTGAAATTATTGCTTTTTCTACCCTTAATTAAATCTATTATATGTTATGTGGTTTTATTCTCCACACATCTATTTATTAATTTAAAGTGAAGCTGATCGGAGGTTTGAAGCACCTTTGCCACCACTAAGTAGCTGTGTGTTAAAGTCACATGGGCAGACATAAGAGCTATAATTAACTTATGAGAGAAAACATCCATGATACAATTATAAAACATAGAGCCACCCTTAATTTAGTGTCAATGCAGCTATTATGATTTATTTAAAACTCTAAATTATCTAGTAAAAAAGTATTAGCTGTTCTTTGCAATAATCACTGTAATCAAAGAAATAGAAATTAAGAAAACCACAAAATAACATGGTGCGCTATTAACAATGCTGTTTTTTAATGCTAATTTCAGCATTAGGAAAAGTGTGTAGGAATTCTTGAAGCATACTCTAAAATTATTATTGAATCTGAAACCTCTAGACATTAGTTTGGCAATATATATCAAAAGTTGTTTTAATTAAACAATTAATTAGGAGGTCTTTATACAAAAATAGCATAATGATATACCAAGATATATAAACAGGTATATTCCTAATTATCAGTCAGCTCCAATAAGCAAAATAAAGGGAATTTAACCTAGAGAACTGGCTAACAGGTGGTAGGAGATCTAAGGGAGTTAGAAGTTGACAAGAGCAGGAAATTGTCACCACTTGAGGCTGGAGGTTCAAAATAAAACTGAGAGATCAAGATCACCTGGTAAGAGCTGGCATCGTGGTGAGCATGACCAGAAGTTTCACCCAAAGTAGAGAGAAAAGGATAAAATGCACTCCCTCTCCCTCCTGTCTTCTAAAGACTCTGGTCAAACTGGAAGACAACTGTCCTACACACACACACACACACACACACACACACTCACTCACTCACTCACACATACACACACTCACACACACACACACTCACACACATACAAACACCACACACACACACACACACACACACACACACACACACACGATGCAGAGATCATGGTTGGAATGTCTCAGAGACCAGCAGGACCAACAGGACAAGAACTAGAAAATTAGCAAAGCCATTAATAATATTTATGTCAAAATTTATTATACAACCACAGGATAGAATGAATAGCATGCAGCCATGGAATATGACATATAAAAGAACTTATAAAAGAACTCATGATGTGCTTAAAAATCCATATAGAAAATATAAAATTTTAAAAATATGATTCAAATATTTTACTTTTCATTTTTTAAAAAAACATATTATCTCTCCCTATATACACAATCTCTCTATCAAAACAAAAGGGCAGATACCTGGTTGAACACATATCTAACACTTACGCTTGTTTTATATTTTTCTGTGTTGATAATCATGAGGAGCTTTCTTTACATAGGGTTAGCCTAGAACTGGGTGCTCTCAACACACACAACATAATTTCCTTACTTAGATGTTAAGCTTTTAGTGAATGACAGAAAGATCTTCATAAAAGCAACAAATATATTAATTTCTCATGTTCAAAGCATTAAACATACATTTCAATTAGAATTTAGCAACTTTGTTTATGCAGGACTTAAAGACTACTTGATTTGGATTTGTTTTCTTTTCCGAGATTAAGGTGTTCATATATTTTTACAAAGAGACTTAGCAGGAGAGAACTGTGCTGTTAAAAGTTTATTCCTGGTTCATCAAAGATGAAGAAATAAGAGGAGAGTGAACACAGTCTCATCTCTACATGGTGTGAGTAAGGACAAAACCAGGAGTTTGGTTATGGTAGAGTGCGGTGTGGTGACAAAGAAAGGGAAGATCAGATGCTGTAGGCTTAGGAATGACTGTTCTGGTTTTAAAACCAGACTGCTGATGCAAGGCAGTGGTGCCAAAGAACTCAGCCTTTTTATGAAATAAATACTCTCTGAATGTTTCATCACCTGGAGACACTGCAACCCTTTAAAAATATCAGCTTGTCTTTCAAATAGCATTGTTGCTGTTTCTTTAACATATCCTTAAAAAGTCATAGTCTCTGCAGAACGGCACAACACTCCCCTGCCTGAATGGCAGTCTTCCTCTCATATCCTGTAAGAACATTAAAACAAGGACTAGCTCATAATTCCTACATTCCCTCCTATTTAAATTGCTTAAAATATATCTAAAATTGTAAAATGTGTAGAACTGTTAGAATGGAAAATAACTGATTTGAACCATCTTTTAAAAATAATTCATTTTCTCAAATAACTGCCTCTTTTGGTATGGACTAAATAAGCCCACTGCATGAATAAAATTAAGTTGCAGAAAATAATTTGATTTTGCTTTCATGTAAAGGAGGTATTATAAATTAATAAATTTTATAATGTTAATAAGTACTTACACTTACCTAAGAAACTTCAAGGTAAAAATAATAGTGTCTATACATTTCAAATAGCAAGTATTGCTATACAGTTATTTTGTGTGTTAATTATATGAAAAAGTAATTTGGAATCAAAATGAAAAATAACATTTGGAGAGCCTGGCTAGCATGGCTCAGTGGTTGAGCACCGACCTATGAACCAGGAGGTCACTGTTCCATCGCAGGTCCGGGCACATGCTCAGGTTGGGGGCTCAGTCCCCAATAGGGGGCATGCAGGAGGCAGCCAATCAATGATTCTCTCTTTCTCTCTCTCCTCTCCCTTCCTCTCTGAAATCAATAAAATATATATTTTTTAAATGTTTGGAGAAAACTAAGAAAGCTTTCCCATGGTCTACAAGGCCCTATTCAGTGATGGTGAACCTTTAGAGCTCGGCGTGTCAGCATTTTGAAAAACCCTAAGTTATTAACTCTGGTGCCGTGTCACATATAGAAATTTTTTGATATTTGCAACCATAGTAAAACAAAGATTTATATTTTTGATATTTATTTTATATATTTAAATGCCATTTAACAAAGACAAATCAACCAAAAAAATGAGTTCGCGTGTCACCTCTGACACGCATGTCATAGGTTCGCCATCACTGCATATGGTCTGGTTCCAAAGTTCCTCTAATACCTTACCTTACACACCTCTCACATTAACTCACCCTGCCCCAGACTAACTAATTTTTTTTTTCAAAATGGCAGGTTAATTCCCATCACCAGGCCCAAATTATTATGTTATATGGCAGAAGACGTTGTACTCTCTCTCTCTCTTATTTTTAAGAACAGTTTATTGATATTTTACAGAGAGATAAGGGAGAAGAGAGACACATTGGTATGTGAAGGTAATATCGATCAGCTGCCTCTTGCACAGCCCTTACCGGGGATCGAGCCAGCAACTTTGTGGTGCACAGGAGGAAGTCAACCAACTGAGCCACACCAGCCAGAGCTATACTCTGTCTCTTAATCTAGTATCAGTGCTAAAATAAAAGGAACTATAAAGATTTTCTCATGGTTTTCAAATTACTTACATGTATTAACACACACATATACAAATATACATAAGCACTTTAGATTTAATAACTTCTCATCTCATCATGCAATGATTTGTAATAAAACTAAACTATCTTGTTTATTCTTCATTAAAACTATAATTAAGAAGTTCAGTGATAAATTATTCAACAAGTAGGGAAATAGTAATATATACCTAATACACTTTCTTATTACTTGATCTCACAAAAAGAGTGCTTGTTAATATACAATATTTTAACTTTATATTTTAGAAACAGCTAAATTAAATTTATAATTAAGTTAGATATTATTATATCAGTGAAAATAACATTTTTTAGATTTCATATTGCAAGGCCATTGACAAATTAATACTAGCATGTTTGTAATAAGGTCTTTTAAATTACAGTTATTAAACCACCAGGGTTTTTTTCATTCTTAGAAACAAGTTCCCAGGCTTAAGAAATGAAGCAGAGCATTGAAAATAGTCCTCAAATTATTTTATAATACTAATAGCTACTAATAGCAACAATACAACATTGTGATAATGACAGTGCCATAAAAAAATCTATAGACCCATAATTTATAAGAATAAATCTTAAAATACCAATACATTTAAGTCAACTTTGTTGAGCAGTGTACTAATAGAATAACATAACATTCAAAGAATAAAATATCCTAGAAATTCAAGGCTGGTTCAGTAATAGAAAATATAATAATTAATTCATTTATTCACCATATTTTTATTGAGCACATACTATGTGCAAGCACAATTAAATAACCATGGAAAACAAGCAGTGTACAATTATATGCCCTAATAGGACCTTAATTTTGAGTAAGAAGAGAGAAAATGATATAAAGCACAATAGTTAAAATATACAATAAGTTAGAATATGAGAACTCTTTTCAAAAGACAGTGTAGCCCTAGCCAGTTTGGCTCAGTGGATAGATGGTCGGGTTTCAGAGGGAAGGTTCCCGGGTTTGATTCCTAGTCAAGGGCACATACCACTGCGGTTGCAGGTTCGATCCTGGGCCCTAATAAAGGCATGTGTGGGAGGCAACCAATTGCTGGGTCTCTCTCACGTTGATGTTTCTCTCTGTCTCTCCTCCTCCTTTCCACCCTCTTTAAAAATCAATGAAAAAAAAAGTGAGGAAAAAAAAGTGGAGATAGAAGGAATTGAAATTATTTACATTAATGGATTTGAAGATAATTAAAAAATATGACTATTAATAGTTAAATGATATATACTGATTTAGAAAAATATTATATCTATTTCAAATACTGTTTGGAAAATAGGAATAGAATGATAATTCTCTAACATAAAAATATCTAGACTGCAAGTTTATATTCAATAAAACTATTTTAGATTAATGTGTATTATTTTTAATCTCCTGGTTCCATTTTTTATCTTGCCAAGTTATAATTATTTTTGTCCTTTGTGATAACCTTGGATTAAACTCCAGCTCTTCTTTTTGCTGGTATAATGTTGTTCTTTATAATTTTTAATCTTATATCTATTCATTCAATAAATATTTTTGAGAGTCTACCAAATGCCAGGCATAATTCTTTAGAATATATCAGTTAATAAAACAGATACAAGCAATAATTATAATTAATAATTTAATCATAAAATGTTAGGAAGTTAAAAGTGTTATGGAAAAAATAAATGAATATGCTATATAATGAAAGCCCAGCAACCATAACAGCGTAATGACCAGAACAATCACTGGACCAGTCACTATGAGGTGCATTGACCACTTCTTGGTCCCTCCCCCCCGGCCCACAGGCTCCAATCACCAGATGGCAAATGGGGAACCAGGGTGGGTGGTGGGACTGAGGACTGGCAAGTGGGCAGATTGGCTGATTTCTTCGTCCCTCCCACCAGCCCGCAGGCTCCGATTGCAGGATGGCGAACGGGGAACCATGGGGAACCAGGGTGGTTGGTGGCAGGGTGGGACTGGGGACTGGCAAGTGGGCAGAACGGCCGACCTTTTGGTCCCTCCCCCTGGTCCACAGGCTCTGATAGCAGGATGGCGAATGGGAAACCACAGGGAACTGGGGTGGGTGGTGGCAGGGTGGTACTAGGGACTGGCGAGTGAGCGGAAGATGGCCTTGATCGCAGGCTAGGCGTAGAGACTCTACCTGCGCACCATTTCATGTGCTGGGCCTCTAGTAGAATTAATAAATTGCTATTTTAAATATGTTGGTTAGTGTAAGTGCATTGAAAAGGTAAAATTTTAGCAAAAGTTTGAAGTGGGTAAAGTAGTGGTTCTCAACCTGTGGGTCGCCAACCTGTGTGTCGCAACCCCTTTGGGGGTCGAAGGACCCTTTCACAGGGGTCGCCTAAGACCATCGGAAAACATATACATAATTCAATATTGTTTTTGTGATTAATCACTATGCTTTAATTATGTTCAATTTGTAACAATGAAAATACATCCTGCATATCAGATATTTACATTACGATTCATAACAGTAGCAAAATTACAGTTATGAAGTAGCAACGAAAATAATTTTATGGTTGGGGGTCACCACAACATGAGGAACTGTATTAAAGGGTTGCGACATTAGGAAGGTTGAGAACCACTGGGGTAAAGGAATTTTTCATGAAGCTATGGCAGGGGTGGGCAAACTTTTTGACTCGAGGGCCACAATGGGTTCTTCAACTGGACCGGAGGGCCGGAACAAAAGCATGGATGGAGTGTTTGTGTGAACTAATATAAATTCAAAGTAAACATCATTACATAAAAGAGTACGGCCTTTTTTTTTTTTTTTAGTTTTATTCATTTCAAACGGGCCGGATCTGGCCCGCGGGCCGTAGTTTGCCCACGGCTGAGCTATGGAGTAAAATTTTACCAGACAGGAAACATCTAGTACTGAGATATAAAGGCTAGAGGGTGCCTCACTTGTTTGAGGAAAAGCAAAGAGGATCAACAATGTATGTGAGGTACATAGTAGTAGAATGTGAGCTCAAAGAAATAATGGGGGCGGTTTGCACAATTCTCTGTGACTGCCTTTTACCTGGAGTAAGAGGCAGAACCATCAGATGGCTTTAAAGAAAGGGAAAAAAGTATTATATGTTAACAAGATCATTGTTCTTTTATATGCCTACTAATGAGGACAAGGTTGGAAATGGAGAAACAAAACTTTATTCCAAAAACTACCAAAGAGATAATGGGTGGAAAGTACTAAAGTATTAATTTTGAGTTTTGTAATATAATTCTAGACATATTGTGAAGATAGATCAGTAGGACTCCCTGGAATATTATATTTGGTGTGTTGGGAATGGCATGTTTCCACATGAAAGAAAGGGTAAAGAGAGGAAATTAACAAGGCATGATTATTTTTCTCCAACACACCAATTGGGCAATTAGATTATGATATTTTTCTTCGAACACACCAACTGAGCAATTACATTATGAGTTGTCATTAACTCAGAGGGGCAGATTATGTATGAAATGTGTCTGAGAGGAGAAAACAAAAGTTCAGTTTGGATATGAATGTTGATATTTATTAGACTTCCAAGAGGAGATGCTGAGGAGAGAGAAATATATGGATCCAGACTTAGAGAAATAAATCAGTGCTATACATACAAATTTGTGAGTCACTAGAATTTGGGTAGTGTTTTTAAAATATTGCAAAGGAAATTAGTGTAATTAAAGAAGAGAATGAAGAACAGAATCAAGGGACACTTCAATGTTAAGAGCTTTGAGAGAAAAAAAGATAAGTAAATCTGATTGAGAAGGAATAATAAATGATAAGGAACACAACCAGGTGAGTACACTATATTAGAAATCAAGTGTAGAAAGGAATGAGTGATGAACAGTGTCCGCTGTTTCAAATAGGATAGTTACTTAAAATTAACCAGGTTATATTGATGCAGCAATTATGAAGTTATGTATGACCTCCACGTGAACAATAAAATGGTTCAGGAAGCAAAAGCCTGATTTAAGTGAAGTTAGGAGAGAATTAGAACACAGCAATTAGAGACTGAAACAGGAGATATTTTTAAAGGAATTTTGCTGCAAATGGGAGAAGAGAAATGGGACATAACCTTGGAGAAAAGTGAAGAACTAATAAGATGCTATTTTTTAATATAATGTTGGAGAGAGAATAGCATGTTTCTACATGAAAGAGGGGAAATTAACAAAGCAAGAAAGAGGGGGAAATCCTTGGAAAAATCCTTTAGTAACTGAGGAGGATGAGGCCTGGTAGAGTATCTAAGCAGAGATATTGGCTTCGTATAGAGCGCAGATGGTTCACTATAGAAACAGGTGGGAAGGTAGACAGCATGGGTGCAGATGGTGGACGGTTGGGGAATGAAATTGTGGGCATATGGGGAATTTACTTCTGACTGCTTAATTTTTCTCACTGAAATAGAAAAATGTCATCAGCTGAGATTAAGTATGGGGAAAGATGTGTTGTAGGCTTCAAGGATAAATCAAAGTTAAAATAGTTATCTAGGGAAATGTTGGGATATATATGATTAGAACATGACAGTGTAATTGCTATGCAGTATTTAGAGACCACATCATTCATGATCGTGGTCGTGATTTAATCCTACAGCCACATTCAGTGGCATGAGTGTGGATGTGGAATAGACTGCATTATATTTAATAAGGATTGTGATTTTACTAAGTGAACATGATGATGGAAAAGTAAATCTGAAGGTAGGAAAACTGAAAATATTTGCGTGGAAGTGATTGTGACGATCATCAAATTTAAGCTGAGGTAAGTTGAGAAAAGTCAGGATGGTGGACGTGTAATTATATTGAATGTGTTAATGAGCAAAGAATTGTGGAGTTTAGGTGGTAGAGGATGAGAGGGATCTATGCGAATCTGTGGCCATAAGTGAGATGAGCCAAATGAAATTTATGGAAAGATTGAAGTTACTGGAAATGAAATATTAGAGAGTATGATGATGGAACGTATGGTGGAGACTGATGATGGACAAGACCATTACAAGGGAATTAAAGGAAATGAGAGGTCAGAGTATTGGAAGAATCACCCATTAGTATATTAAAGAATTAAGATGGGAATCGTATAAGAAAAATTAGAAGTGGTCTGGAATTGAAATCATTGAGAAATTAAGGAGAATGGCTCAGGGATAATTATCAGCAACAATGAGGGTGAGACTACTACACTTGTAGGTGATAAAATCTTTCAGACATCATACAGTTGTATCATGGTATTGAACACTTCCATGGCTCTCCCCAATTCCCATGTTAAGAGTGTTGATAAAGGACGGTGTATTATTGCTGCCTAAATGTTCATTTTGTGTGGCTAAAAGCTGAACTGAGGCTAGTCACTCCCTAGATAATAGACAGGGGAGTCACAAGTCAGTGTAAGCCACTGATATGAATGACTCCCTCAATGTCCCTGGCGATAAACAGTCTGTCCTGTTTCTTGTCTCCTTGTCCTTGAGCACTCCTAAGATAAGACCTCTGCAAAGATTATTAAAAGCCCTCTTTTTTTGTTTCAATGGACCAAACTAGCCTTGGTTTGGGAACCCAGAAACACTCCACCCTTGAATACTAATAAAGGCATATGCCCAGGTCCTGCTGCTTGCACAATGCCTGAAACTTGCCCTGACCTCCTAATGTGTCCCCTTGAGGTTTGCAGTGCAACTACCTGTATACAACTCTAACGGTGGATGCCATGACTGTGCATTTGTCAAAAACCATAAAAAGTTATAGCACATAGAGGGTGAATCTTAATATATATAATTTTAATCATATTAGGAGATTGGGAGATCCCAGGAATAAATGCAGATGGTTTCAAGAGACTCTTACTGTTTTACAAATACATGAAACAATCTCATTGAAGAGCATGGAGGAAAATGTGCTAACCTAAGTAACTTGGGAAATGAGTGAAATTCTTTGAAGACTTACGACAGGAGATACTACATATAAACACTATACTCTAGTTAATTAAGTTTTTTATGCACAGGGTATAAGTTAACAATTCTGGCATTTATATATGTGAACACTGGAATGAAACAATTAAGTAAATGCATGGCAGATGATGGAAATCAGGTCCCTCATTGTTGTAGGTGGGGATTTCAAGATAAACAAGAAGTGGAAACGAAATAATCCACACTATAATGAATTAGAATTGGAGATATTATTATCAACATATGTTTAGCTTGATGTAGATCAAGAAGGTTATGATATCTATAATAATTAAAGCATAATATGCTAATTAGACAAGACAGCCGAATGATCTTCCAGACGAAGCCAAGGCTGCGAAGGCTGAGGCAGCAAGCCACCGTGGCTGCGAGGGCCGAGCCCCTTGCACAAATTTCATGCATCCGGCCTCTAGTGGGTATATACAATGTTTAATATATGTGCATTTCTTTATACTATTGGCTTAGAGCAGTGGTCGGCAAACTCATTAGTCAACAGAGCCAAATATCAACAGTACAATGATTGAAATTTCTTTTGAGAGCAAAATTTTTTAAACTTAAACTATATAGGTAGGTACATTGTTATTAACTTAATTAGGGTACTCCTAAGGCTTAGGAAGAGCCACACTCAAGGGGCCAAAGAGCCGCATGTGGCTCGCGAGCTGCAGTTTGCCAACCACGGGCTTAGAGGACCTGAAATAAATGGCATCCCAGTAGCAGCGAGCTCACCTACCACTTAGATCTATATTTCTTGAACCATTTCTTTTTTTTAACAAATAGAACCAGAGCACAATGGAGAAATGACTGACTATACCACTACAATGGGAAATATATAAGATGATCCTGGAGCTTCCCATAGTGCTAAAAAATAAAGTGCTATAAAACAGCTCATGAAAGTATATCACAGGTAGCAACTGAGAAAATTTCCAATTGTCAAAGCTGGAACAATTTGAGCAAAACATCATGTTTAATTGGGTTATAACCCAAAGTATTAAACAAATATTCATATGTCCATACTAATGAATGAGTAGATTAATAAATGGAGAGAAAACAAAAATATCCCATACAGGAGAATCCAAATAATTTATAGACAGTCTGCCATAAAGAAAGTAGCATAATTCTCCACTTGGGAAAAGAAAGATCACTTTATTGTATTCAGCATTTTTAGGTGTTCTGTAGCCAGAAAAGTTTTCAGAATATATATTGTATATTTCTGAGGTCTATAAATTTCACTATCATCTAGCTGTTAGTATTGTGGATGAGGAATCGATTCCTATGCTGATTTTTTCTTCTCTACATAAACTCTTCTCTCTATGTAGATTATGTATTCTTCTCTTTATTGTATGATGTCACAAATTCCATGAAAATACAGGTGGATATTTTTAAGTTAGTCTATCTGAGAACTATAACTTTTAATCTGAAAATCTCAGTTTGTCATATGGCGGACTTTATTATCTTATTTATTTATCTTCTATGTATTCTTCCTTCTCTAATCAGTCACTTCCTTAAAGAACTGCTCTTTTTAAATATTATTTTAATTCTTTTCTATTCAACACATTATTTTCTTCAGTAATGGCTCACATGCAGTTTTCCTATTTCTAAATCTTCTTTTATAAAATTCTAGAGGTCCCGTGCTCAAATTTGTGCATGGGTGGGGTCCCTCAGCCTGGCCAGTGATTGAGGCCTATTGGGGGGCCGGCTGACAGGGGGGAGAGACTGCAGGAGATTGGCCAGCCAGTCGGTGGCTGGGCTGGTGGGGGAGGGGGTCTGCAAGAGGTAGGCAGGCAGGCAGGGAGGGGCTATGGGAGCACACTGACCACCAGGGGACAGCTCCTGCATTGAGCATCTGCCCCCTGGTGGTCAGTGCATGTCATAGCAACTGGTTGACCAGATGTTCGGTCATTCCAGTCATTCTGGTAGTTCAGTTGTAATGACCCCTTAGGCTTTATATATATATATCAGAGTCCTGGTGCACAAATTTGTGCATGGGTGGGGTCCCTCTGGGTGGCCTGCAGGGATCGGGTCAAAACCCGCAGTCCAAAGCCACCTGTAGCTCCTACCTGCCACTCCCACTCATCCCAGCCCCACTGTGCCTGCCTCGGGCTCATGCCCAATCAGTCCCTGTTGGGAGAGGCTTGCACTGCCACAGCAGTGCTCGCCAGCCATGAGCCCTGGGTCTGGCGCCCTCCCAAGGGGAGTGGCCTGTGGGATCGAGCTGAAACAAGCTCTCCAACATCCCCCAAGGGGTCCCGGATTGCAAGAGGGTGCAGGCCAGGCTGAGAGACCCCACCCGTGCATGATCAGGCCAGGGAGGGACTGCAGGAGGGCTCTAGGGTGTGTCCAGCCCATCTCGCTCAGTCCCAATTAGCTGGTCTCCAGCAGCAAGCTAATCTACCCATCAGAGCATATGCCCCCTGGTGGTCAGAAGGAGGTCATATCAACTGGTTGAGTGGTCCACTGTCTGCCCCCTGGTGGTCAGTGCACATCATAGTGAGCGGTTGAGCAGCTTTATCATATTGTTAGCATATTACGCTTTGATTGGTAGTTCAGTTGTTCTGCCTTTCAGTCTATTTGCATATTACCCTTTTATTATATAGGATAGATTTGTACTTTATTGTAAGAGATACCCTCTAACCCTTTCTTTCTTCCTTTCTCTCTTTCTTTCTTTCTTCCTTCCTTTTTTTTTTTTTTGCAGTTTCCTTCTATTATCTTATTACCTTTATTTGTGAAAATTACATGGCATCTTCCAGAAGATAATTTTCTGAGTCATTCTTCTGAATCTTCACAGAAGATTTTTTTTCCCTGGTTCTGGCATGTTTATTCCTGGGGCCCTGGAATATAGGTATCTTCTATTGATCCTCTGTTCTTCAGAAATGGAAATTTTTTTCATGTTTGCGTCTTAATTTTTGTTGTTTTTATTTTTGTTTTAATTCTTCAATTATCAAAACCATACAACTTACTATGTTTGCTCCTCCCCAAAAGCATCCAAAACAGTACTTTGAGGTTCTTTATATGAGTAGATTTGAGGGCAGCATTATTTCTCAAAGCAAGAGGTCTTATTATAAAAAGGGATAATGGGAATTAGACATGGGACAAGCATAAGGAAAACAAATTCTGGCTCCTATAGAAGTAGCACAGACGTTTATTTTTATTAGTAGTATAGCAGGCTTCCTGTAATCTTTAGTATAAATGTAGGTAGCATGGGAAGTATAAGTAACCTTGCTTACTTTAGGAAGTGATTTTTGATTTTTTTTTTTGTGGTGGTAACAATAGGTTTTTCTTAATTAGCATATTGTGAAGATGGAATTTCTTCAAGGTCTTGCTTTTGAATTTTCCATTTGGTTGCTGAGTGTTGGAAAGGTTATTTTACGTTTCTAATGCCTTCATACGTATTTTCAATGGAACTTTAGAGTGACTACACTGGGGTTGACTATTCATATATTCCTACTTAGAAAAGTCAGGATTACCTTTGTATGCAGATATACTTGACTACCCACTTGCTCCTCTGAGCATTAGAATATATAAAACTGTGTTTGTTTGTTTTTTATTTCAAATTGCATCTTTTAAATATCCCTTCAATCACAATAGTATTAATTTTTTTAATGGTCTATGTTTTAAAAGCTCATGCATTTCTCATATGTAGAAGCCAAATAGATTGACTTTGAAAACTATTCATAACAGAAAAAAATTAAGTAGATTTTAGTGGGGCATTTAGATATCAGAAATGTTTGCTCATTTCACAGAAATTATGATCAGATATACTTAAACATAGAAGGTAAATAATGTAACATTTTATATTTTGCTTATTTAAGATTTTTATTTTATAAAGTAAAAGAAAAATATCTAAAATTAGTGCCACAGTACTCACTTGCAAAACAAGGATTTTCTGTTGGTAGGCTTGTTGTTTTCAAGAGGACAGGTGATAAAAATAGTGGAAAAGGAGAGTAGAGATAAAGACGGTAAAATAAAAAAAATATGCTCATTAGCTAATTTGCTGTTAGCCTTGTTTACAATTCAAGTTTGATTGGTACCAAACACATTTAGCCTAAATAAGCTTTATTTTCATTTTTCTGCTTCCATGAAAGGCTTGACTACGGAATTAAGATTTTCCTAGCAGTAAACCACAATGACAGCCCTATGTTTATGCAGGTGTGTATGTATTCAAAACATAACAAAAACAAAAGAAACATCAGTGATGTCCTCAGGATGGGAGAGGGTTGCCTAGGCACCAACTGCTGTTCTGTCATCATTTCTACTGCTTAACAGTTGGAGACTCAGACTTTATGCCCACAGATTCCCTTTAACTGGCAGACTCTGTCATGAAAATTAAAAATGACAAAATGTGAAACGTCTTGTATTTTCAGTAGACCTAAGACCTAGCGAGATTGTGCTTTGGTTTTACATGAACTCACTAGGTAACAAATGCAAAAAAATAAATAAATGCAGACATACATAATACACACACAAACACACACACACACACACACATACACAAACACACACACACTATTTGTTCCTTTTAAATGGAAGATTGAGTTTTTTAATATTGTTACTTACATTCTAAATAGAGCTCTTTCTCATTCCTAATCTACTAGAATTACTGATTTTAAATAATAGTTTTAAAGACATTCATAATACTTATAAAATTAAATGACATTAATATCAGATGGCTCATGACTTAAAGGTCTAACTAGTAATTCAGATACTTCAGGATAATTTGCTCTAGACCCCACAGTAGTTAGAATCATTACATATCAAATCTAACCTGCATCATGGTTATAGGTAATAAGTGCTGACAGCAATCTTGCTGCCTTCATTGGCCATTTGACCAATGAGCACAACAAATGAATTTGACATGGAATTGTGTCCCAATTATCTATGGCTCTATAACAAAACACCTTCAAAACTTAGTGGCCTGCCCTAACTGGTTTGGCTCAGTTGATAGAGCGTCAGCCTACAGACTGAAGGGTCCCAGGTTTGATTCCGGGCATGTACCTTGGTTGCGGGCACAACCCCAGTGGGGAGTGTGCAGGAGGCAGCTGATTGATGTATCTCTCTCATTGATGTTTCTAACTCTCTATCGCTCTCCCTTCCTCTCTGTAAAAAATCAATAAAATATATTTTAAAAAATGTAGTGGCCTAAAACAACAGCCATATTATTATAAATTATTATTTTGTGCCTTTGTATTAATAGGAAAAGTTCTGCAGGGGGGATCTTTTTGCTCCAACATAGCATTGACAGGAGTCACTCAGTGCTACTTAGCTTGTGGTCTGGATGGTCTAACTTGACTTTATTCATCTGTCTGGCACTTTATAAGAAATGGCTTGAAGACCTTGGCAGAACTGACAGCTGGATCATTTTTTCCTCATGGATCCTCAGGCCTTCTCTTATGGTCCCTACAACAGGGCATCTAGACTTATGGGTTGTCTGGGGGCTCCAAGAACAAGTGTTCCCAGAATCCTAGGCAAGGGGAATTAGACATCACTTCTCAGTGGGAGAAGGAGCAATGAATTTGAGGCCATCTATATATATAAAAGGCTAATATGCAAATTGTCCACTCTTCAGTTCTACCAGGAGAGCGAGTTTGATCTCTCACTATGATGTGCACTGACCACCTGGGGGCAGTGTGTAACATGGTGGGTGACCAGCAGTGGCACGGGGCGCTGAGGGAGCAAGGAAAGGAGGGGACAGGGAGGAAGGGAGGCCAGCCCTAGGGACCCTACCCTGCACGAATTTCCTACACCAGGCCTTTAGCCTTTAATATAACACAACTGTGTTTGATCCTCTGTGCTTAGCTCTTCTCTAAGGCAGCCTAGAGAAGTGAACAAATAGTTTTTTTTTGTTGTTTTTAACATCCAAAGACTTTTTTTAAAAATCACTGGAAAATGAAGTCCTGGTGGCACTTCTAGGAATAAAAAATATATATAAGGTTAAATATGTAACCATTCCTCTGAAGATAGGAACATTATTAGGCAAAGCAAAGGGGATTTTAAATTATTAGATGGAAGAGACTATAGAAGAAGTAAAGAGAAGTGCAGTTTTCATGGTGAATCTGAAAGATACAATGGAAAGAGGGAGTGAAGAGATAAATTAGGACACCATGAGATTACATTCAGCAGTAGCAGAAAATTATAGCCAATTCATTTTTTTATTTTATTTAATTAATTAATTAATTAAATTAATTAATTAATTAATTAATTTATTTTTAGGTAGGAATTGCTTTCCTTAAAAAGACCTGCAGTTATAGTTAGGCTAGGTATTTCATCTATTTGTTAATACTAATGCAAATTTTATTTTATATTGTCTTACTTAAAAAAATAAATAAAGGCTTCAACCTCACTTAAAGGCCTCTATAAGCTTCATAAACCATCAGTGTGAATAGTTAAACATTCTACTTTCCACACCAAAACTGTTGTGTCCTTTTATACCAATATATAGACCAGAGGTAGACAGAAAATAGCCCAGAAGCTGCAACTTGGTCCAGAAATACAGCAGGTGATCAAGAATTTCCCAGATCAGGGCAGAGGGACTTCAGCTGAATTACACTGCAATGCACTTGAATTGGCCAGGACATACAGAGGAGCACTGGCATTGCAGTTGATGTCGTTAGGGATCTTCAAAGGGTCTACATTCTTTAATACGTTTCTACTCAGATATAAGAATTAGGACATTGCCTCAGAGGTTTACATATGGACATTCAAATTATTAATTTGAGTAAAATGTTTCTTTATAAAATGCTAATATTTAGTTGAGATATCTACCATGTAACAAGGGTCATACTTGGTACATATATTGTACATACTTTGAACAATGCATTGAATTTACTTCATATAATTAAATCCTGGTGTAGCCTTTTTGTGTCCTGGTCAAAGAAATTGGTCTTAGGGAAGAAGTGACTTCCCCTCTTTGGGTGTAGACACTTTATGCCTATTTTGGTCTAAATGGCAGAACTTTGAGTGTTTAATTAAATTTATTATATTATTATTTTTAAACATAGTATGACTTGAGTTTTGATGGAGCTTGAAAAGTAGTGTTGAACAATCTAAACATAAAGGTGAAGAAAGTTAAAATTCATCATGCAAACAAGAGAGATTATGAAATTAGAGGTTTACCAAAGATATCTTTTTAAATTATATTATGTGTAAATTTTCTTGTGAACCACAAAGTCATTTATTTTTCCTCCTTTAGAAGAATTAAGCAAAATAGGAATATTTGTCAGGTCAAGAAGTTTCTTTTCTAATGGACATTTAATAATATCGCTATCTTAAATTTCTTTAACACTTTATTATGTTTAAATGATATAGTGAATTAGTCTCTTAATTACATTCAAAACAGCCTTTTAATAGACATGTTTCTGACTTCTTAGACAAAGAGAAGAAAATAGACACAGAGGGAATAAACTCTCTGCTTAATCTCACACACTTAACCTGCAGACATATCAGATATAAAGTCAGACATATTTTAGTGAAAGATAGGACCTTATAAGTGCATCTTCTGATAGTTATTTTAAGTATCTGCATTCAGCTGTTAACTTAATAGATTCTGGTATAGCTCTTCTACTTACTTATATAAATGGAAGTTTGTATAGTTCCAGGTAGGAGCACAGAAATAGAGTTGAGAAATATCCTTCTTCCTATCGTTCCAGAATTAACTTCCAAACTGCTTTGCCAATGAATCTAACTGAAGTTGTAACCCAGCAACTCACATTGATCAGGTCTGTGCAGATCCCCTTCAATATGTATTAGTGTAGGTCGGGTTAAAATAATAAATCTCACTCCAATTAGTTCAATAGATTGAATAATCTAAATTAGTAAGTAAAAAATCTTACAGGAGATCAATATCCAAAAGAGAAACAGCTAATGTAATGGAAGATTAACAATGATAGTTCCTGTCTTTCCAGAGATAGAAGAGCAAAAGAAATGGTATCACCTGAACCTAAAATCTCAGGTCACTTGGAAGAAGGGTTAAAAGCAGTGGGGGCTTCCAAGTGGGGCTGTGTCCATGGAAGGAAGATCTGTTCATAGGGATTCAAACCACAGAGGAAATTTACATACTCAAAGCAGGAAGAATGAGGGCATGAAATTCCCATCTTCCAGTCTTCTCTCATTTATCAAAGCTAATGTAAAAGAACATGCACAAAGGTAACAAGTGAACGTAGTTTGCAGGGATATGGGGCAGAATAGGAGAAGTACAGAAAATGGCTATGAACAAGTTGGCATACAAAAGGGTAGATTTTTACATACTAGAGGCCCAGTGCATGAAATCGTGCATGGGGGGTGGGGTCTCAATCCAGCCTGCACCCTCTCCTATCTGGAACACCTGTGGGATCAGGCCTAAAACGGCAGTCAGACATCCCTCTCACAATCCGGGACTGCTGGCTCCTAACCGCTCGCCTGCCTGCCCGATGGCCCCCAACTGCCCTCCCCTGCCGGCTTGGTTACCCCTAACTGCCCTCCCCTGCTGGCTTGATCCTGCTCCCAAGAGCCCTCCCCTGCCGGCCTGATCTCTTCCCCAACTGCCCTCCCCTGCCAGCCTGGTCGCTCCCAACTGCCTTCCCCTGCCAGCCTGGTCGCCCCTAACTGCCCTCCCCTGCTGAGCTGTTCACCCCCAACTGCCCTCCCCTGCCAGCCATCTTGTGGTGACCATCTTGTGACAGTCATCTTGTGGTGGCCATCTTGTGGCGGCCATCTTGTGGCGGCCATCTTATGATGACGTGGAGTGGCCATCTTGTGGCAGCCATCTTGTGACGACCTGTGGGTGGCCATCTTGTGATGATGTGGTGGTGGCTATCTTGTGACGACATCACGCGATGCCACCTAGACTTTTATTATATAGGACAGTGGCTGGCAAACTGCAGCTCGTGAGCCACATGTTGCTCTTTGGCTCCTTGAGTGTGGCTCTTCCACAAAATACAGACTTCTGCGCATGGGCCATGAAGTTTCAATCACACTGTACGTGCACGCCCGCACATGGTATTTTGTGGAAGAGCCACACTCAAGGGGCCAAAGAGCCACATGTGGCTCGCGAGCCGCAGTTTGCCAACCACTGATATAGGATAATCTAATAAATGTGGCACATTGTTTGATATGTATAAACTGGCTAGATTTAAGTTTTATGTGGAATTCTTTAAAGCAGTGTTTTGAGTAATCTATCAATTTTGTTTGAAATTGCCAGACTAATTGAAATTGAAACCCAGCAACTCCTATAACTTTTAGTTGAAGTACATTTCCTTTGTCATAAGCAGAGAGAATATTTTGTGCTCAAACCCACAATTACTGCATTCTTGGGAGATAATCATATAACTAAAATCTGATTTGGTCAATTTAGAACTATAATTTAGAACCTTAATCAATAATTTAGAACCTTAATCAATAATTCAATAGATGTTTGGTAGGATAGGAGACCCCATTGTTTATTGATTGTTTTCTTTCTCTAGAACTATGACTATGCCTTCTGATATACTTCCTTCTCCGCCCTATTTATACAATATTTAAAAGCAGCAAAATGTATCATGGCCAGATGGCGCAGTTGGTTGGAGCATTGTCCCATACACCAGAAGGTTGTGGATTTGCCCTAGCTGGTTTGGCTCGGTGGACAGAGTGTTGGCCTGTGGACTGAAGGGTCCCAGGTTTGATTCCAGTCAAGGGCACATGGCTGGGTTTGGGGCTTGATCCCCAGTAGGGGCATGCAAGAGGCAGCTAATCAATGATTCTCTCTCATCATTGATGTTTCTAGCTCTCTCTACCTCTCCCTTCCTCTCTAAAATTAACAAAAATAGATTTTTTTAATAAAAAGGTGGGTTTGATTTCCAATCAATGATCTCTAAAATCAATAAACATATCTTTGGGTGAGGATTAAAAAAAAAGTAGCAAAATAATTTTTAGTACATTGTAGTATATTAACATTTATTCCTATTTACTCTGTGCCAGTAAAACTGTCCTTTTCTTTTCAAATAAGAACATAGAAACTAATGCATTTTTTTTTCTTTATGCATAACCTTAAAAAAATTTTTTTCAGCCATGCTCTCCTTCCTGGAAACCTGAGATAGGTTCATGGAGTCTTCATCCATGAAGGCAAACCAGTGCTTTGCTTTTTGGTATTGTTCTCTGGAAACCTATGACTGCCATAATCCAATTTCACTCCAATGCTTATTTAATTGTTCTGTTTGGATCCAGTGGCATTTAAATTATATCATGTGAAACTGGTAGTTGGGGAAAAATTAGTTTGGAAAAGGCATTAGAATGGTGCAGTCTTGTAGTTAATTTTGGCTAGATGAAAGAAAAGACTATGTTTTAAGCTATTCCAGATTAAAATGTACTTTCTTGTAAAAGGATAGCATAATGGCAACCTCAGGACAGTATAAATTCATAAAATCAAGGCTGTAATGTAACAGACAGTTACCTGAAAATGGTACTATCTATTAGTAAGCAAGTTCTAAATACAAAATAAAAGCTGGGCCAAGCCAACTAGAAACTACACAATTTGATACTCAAAAATAAGTGTTAAATGAAAATAAGCGATATATTTCAGGTCTACTAGCTACTCCTTTAGTTGGATTAATTTTTCTAATTTAATTTCTTTATTTTTGTTCTTTCAATTATCTATCAGTTCAATTCACTATGCAGCAACACCCAATCACAATAGATCCATTGTGTCCAAACCCTCTTCACAGAAAACTAGAGTCGAGAGAGTATTTTTATTGCTTTTTTAGGAAAGGAGAAAATGAAAGTCACTATTTTAAGTATCCATCTACAATGTAAATTTCAATGAACAGAAAATGACTCTTGTTTACAGTTTTAGTTTTCAACATTTAAAAAAAATACCAAGAGATGGATGTAGGCATATAATAAATCTTATTGAAGCATGTGGTTTGAAGAAAGATGGGTGTTGGCTGACATGATCTATCACCTTTGAGCAGCCCGGGATTCTTTTCTGCATATAGTATTTAAAAATAACCAAAAGAGCAATTCTCAATGTAGAGTTGAGGTCTATATTTTATGTACCATAATAAATTTCTCACGTGTAAAAAGGGAGCTAGATTAAAAATACATGAAAGCAATCTGTGAATAAATGTTTTGAATTTTAGAACATTGAGAGTTAGAGTGAGCTAGTAAAAAACAAGCCTTAGGACTTGTGTTCAGTTCATGCAAACTACTTTAACTGGGACATAAATGAGTTGGAGTGAATTCCAAGAAGCATGACCAGGACAATGACAATACTCAAGACAGTTTCATAAGGAAGATATTCAATACCTGGGATGTTTACATTCTGGAAGACAGGCAGAGGAAAGATTTCTTCAAATATTTGAGAAGCTATCAAATATTTGAAAAGCTGTCTTGTGGAAGTTCCATGGGACCCCAGAGTTCAGATCAAGGATGAAAAAAGAAAAGTTTCAAAGAGTAAGATTTCTGCTCAGTAAATAGAAGAACTACATATCAAGAAAAACTATCAAAAATTAGAGTGAATTTGGTGGATTGTTCAGGAGAAATATAAGCAAGTAATACTATATTTGGATGTGAATGAAACTACAGATAGAAAACTAACACTACATAATTTGTAGAATTTTTAAATCTATTTTTCTCTGATTTGGTGAAATGACATAACCAAAGATACAGACCTCATTTATTTAAGATCAATTAAAAAGATGAAGTATAAAATGTCACCAAAACTATTAAGTTTTACATACCTTACATAAATGATTTTCAAACCAATTGAACTGGTTAGAACAGTATTATCGAGTGAATAAAATAGAATAGATAAAATATGGTGAGAGTAAAATGTCACCTATCAAGGATTAAGTATTGTTTTGCAAAACTTCTCTTTTTTTGGGGGAGTGTAGTCTGACATGACATAAAATCTGTTTATTACTTTGGACAATGTCCAAAATTTGAAAAATACTGTCTTAGGCCATATCTTTATATATAATATGCACAAATTTGATTGAATTGGAGGATGAAATAATAGAGAAATTCTTGTGAATAAGTGTTAAATTGGCTGATTTTTTTAGTGAATTTATTTTAATTAATTTATTTTATTTACTCAGCATTATTTTAAATTTTTAGTCTTTCATACTGTTTCTCCCTTGAAAGTAACTGCAATTTCTTTGTTGAGTTTTGATTTTGATCCACTGAAATAGAGGAGTATTTGGGGATGAATATTTCCCTTGTTCCATTGATCATTTAATTTTGAGATTTAATACAGAACTAAAAGGAGTTGATGGTAGGATGAGCTTTAAAGCCAGGAATAACTGGGTTCAAACATTGTCACATGTTATATTTTATTTAACCTTAGACAAATTATTTCACTTTTCTGATTTTTGCCTTCCTCTACATATATAATGAATAATAAAATTAAGAGTTTGATTTTGATGACATGATTCCTTTCTTAAATCAAACTTCATGAATGACATTTGGTCACAGAGAACACTATGGTCATCTGCGACCTTCTCCTGCCTAAGAACCACTGAAGGAAATGCTGTACTTCTTTTAGATAAGACAAGAAAAGCCCAACAGACAAAAGACACCATGGAAATTATTGAGGCAATTAATATAAAACATTTTTTTTATTTTAAAGCAATTAATACGAAACATTTTTACCACACATAAACACAGTTCCTTTTATGATTTTTTTCTTCTATCAAAATGAATCTGTTTTTTCTTCTCAAATTGAATAACTTACCTTTACACAATATCAGCTGAGATTCAAATCAGTGTGCTATTGGAGGGAGATTTCCGTAAGATTGCCCTTGGATTATGGTTGGTCTATGAAAATGCCTTTACTTTTACTGCCCCAACCCCATTCTTCACTGTAGACTTTCACTACAAACAACTTTGTTTTAATGCTAAACTTCAAGGAAAAGACCAATGTATAATGAAGTAAAAAAGTCATGCATCAGCAATCTGTTGATTGCTTCATAAGAAAGTACAGAACTCACTGATATTTCAAGCTAGGTAGAGTTCTATCCTGCATCAAAAGGAAGTGCATATATGAGGGTGTTCTGGTAATGGCAAACAAGTGATAATCACTGCCTAATAAACCCTCTACCTATGGAGGAAATTAATCAATTCACAAGGGAGTTTTCTATTCTTCTAACCTAGAAGACACCATAAGGTTAAATTTTTGACATTTGTCCCCATTTCACCTTCTATCATTTTCTCTGACACTTCCAAATTATCACTCCATTTTATTAAAATCTTAGAGGTAACATTTATATTTTCTCCTTATTTATTTAGTGCAATACTGTTTTCTTCCTATTAGAAAGTTAACACAGGTACATACACATTTCTGATCCTCAGGTTAAGGATTTTATTTTAATTGTTTCAATTAAGTATCTGCCTCTATTTTGATAAAGTCAAATAAACAATAAGCCAAACTAATATAGAATTTACCTGCAAAACCTCTGGATGTGAAGGAAAATTTTACACTATCAATTGTTTTCTTGCATCCCATTTTTATGTTGTTGAGTTGTTAAAAAGCATCATTACATTTTAAAACAATCTAAGACTTAAATTCTTCAGTTAGCATATTTTTACTGTGAATGTTATACAATTTGTTAGTGTGATAAAAATCCCATAACTTATTTCTATTAACTCCAAAGCATGCTGTGAAGTAATATTTCACCATGTTTGAAAGGAGGTGGATTTAAATTTTATGTGATGCATATTTTCAATGGTCCAATTATGTACAATTACATATTAAAAAGTATAAGCTTAATGTTTTTCTTTTCAGAGACTTGGGCACAAAGTGTTCCTATCATATAGGTAAATAACAAATTAGAAATTGCTTTTAAAGAAAATGTCTATCAAATGATTTATAAACTTGGTCTCTATAAAGCCAGATTATTTTGGTCACACTTCACTGTGGGATATATCATAGAAGTGAATTTAAAATTTCAGTTAAGTGCACTGAGAAATCGATTTACCACCTAATCTTGTCTCTGTGTGTTACAGCAATGAAACATTATTCAAAATGTGACAGGGACTCTGGCACTTGCCTCAGAAGTGGGATTTGTCAGTAAAATAGTATTTATGTTTATTAAGAATCAATTTAGGTTGAAGCACTCCCGAGTGAATCACAAGTAAATTAGAAGTTTTAGTTTATCAATCATGAGATTCAAAGGTTTTATGTTCATAATGTTCATCTGGAGACTTTTTATTCTTTTCTTCGTCTTCGTATTTACCTGAATTTTGATCCTTTCACAACCCCTTTTGTAATTATTGATATGTTTTATGAATTACTCCATTTTCTAGAAAGATTAATTGAACACTGAATTTATGCAAGAATCTCAAGTTCACACCAAGATAACGTTTCACAATCTCATGACATAATAAAGTAACTTCTTGGGGAGCGGGGAACCGAGGACATGGAGGGATTGAGTAACAAAGGTTAAAATAAAGAGAGAGAGAGACATGAAGAACTCATGGACATGGGCAACAGTGCTGTGACTGTGGGTGGGAGGGCATGGAAGTGGAAGAGAGTATAAGGGAGATAAATGGTGATGGGGAAAAATAAAATAAAATAAACTAATTCAAAGATTTGAAATTATGCAGAGGATGGTCTCTGGTTATAAGGAATTTAAATTAGAATTAATTTTTTTAAATCTAGAAAAATTCTCACTTTCAAATGAAGCAACTCAAACAATTCATTATTCAAAGAGAAAAATGATAAAAAACATTTAGAAAATATTTCTAATTGAATAAAATTGTAAAATGTCATATTAAAATATGTTGTGCATATTTCTTCTATGTGCTTGGAAGAAATATTATAATTTTGAGCACTTATATTGGAAAAGAACAGTATAAAATATATTAGGCACCCCCTAAAACCTAGAAGAGTAAATTATATCCAAAGAAAGTAAAAGAAATAGATCAGAGCATAAATACGGTAAATTGAGAAGCAACACATAGAGATAAATTGAGAAGCAACACATAGAGAAAGCATATCAAATCAAAATTTACTTCTTTACAAAGATAAATAAAAGGACAAAACACTTGGTAATCTGGTAGGGAAAAATGAAAGAAAACACAAACTGTAATAGAGAATAACTGTCATAGAACAGGATACAACATTGTAGACACCAACTTTATTATAAATATCAGTAAGTCAGGGATAGGTAATCTAAGGCCTGAAGAGCAAATCTGCCTGAATCCTGGGAATTCATTCTGAAAATAAAATTTTATTCATACACAAACAAAGCCATTTGTTAATGGGTTATCTATGACTACTTTCACATTACCAAAGAATTGAGTGGCTATTATTATGTATAAATGGGGTTTCTTTTTGAGGTGATTAAAATGTTCTGGAATTACAGCATAGGGACTATAATCAATAATATTGTAATAACTATGTATAGTGCCAGGTAGGTACTTGAAATAACAGGGCATTACTTTCTAAATGTATGATTGTCTAACCACACTGCTGCACACCTGAAACTAATACAAAATAATATTGAATGTAAACTATAATTATATATATATATATATATATATATATATATATATATATATATATCAATTTCAGAGAAAATAAGGAATAGGAGAAAGAGATAGTAACAATGATGAGAGAATAATTGATTGGCTGCCTCCTGCATGTCCCACACTGTTGATCAATCCCACAACCTGGGCATGTGCCCTGACCAGGAATCGAACCGTGACATCCTGGTTCATAGATCAATGCTCACTGAGCCACACCTACTGGGTTGTGATTGCCTTTTTTTTTTTTAATTAAATAGAATGGTGAGTCACCAGGAAGAACATGAGTAGATTGGAAGACAATTTTAAAAGTAAAATATTCTAAATTAAACAAATAAATAGTAGAAAAGAAAATCATTTTAAACTAATTTTATGAGTTAATTATTATAAACCTCATTCCAAGTCCATAAAGGACAGTAACAATTTCAGATGGCTATTCTTGTTAAACATAGCTGCAATGATTCTTAACAGAATTAATCATCAAACCCATCCTATCTAATAATAGACAAACATGGTAATTGACTGTACCTTCGCTACACCTTCCATTGGCTAATAAGCGTGATATGCAAATTAACTGCCAACAAAGATGGTGGCTAATTTGCATACTGCAGGCAGATCCTGCTGCGCTGCCCTGCATGGGGCTGGCAGCAGTGCAATCCCCAGCCGCCACCAGCCCCAGCTCGGGATCCAGAGCTGCCATCTGCGATGGGGGGAGACAGGGCAGACACCGAGGGATTGGGCCTGCCATCTGCCACAAGGGGAGCGGGCCTAAGCCAGCAGGTGGTTATCTCCCGAGGGGTCCAGGACTATGAGAGGACACAGGTTGGGCTGAGGGATGCCCCCCCCCCAGCCAGTGCACAAATTTTTGTGCACCGGGCTTCTAGTCTATATATATAAAAGCCTGAGCGACCATCTGACTGTCAGACCGGTACCTATGACACACAATGACCACCAGGGGGCAGACACTCTGACAGGTAGCTATGATGTGCACTGACCATCAGGAGGCAGACGCTTAACGCAGGAGCTGCTGAGCTGCGGTGAATTGGCAGCTGTGGTTCTCAGGTGACGCACCTGGAACCAGAGAAGAAGGAGCCCAATTCCAGGGTGTGTCACCTGAGAGCTGCCCTTTTGCAATCTGGGACCCTTTGGGGAACGTCAGAAAGCCAGTTTGGGACTGATCCCCACAGGCCAGGCCAAGGGACCCCACCAATGCATGAATCCGTGCACGGGCCTCTAGTCAATACATAAAACAGTTTATTTCAGGAATAAAATCTTGGTTTAACATAAAAAATAAATCAATGGAATTTTCCAGATTGCTACAATAAAGAAAAATATATAATCATCATAAAAAATGAAGAAAAATCTTTTAATATCATTAAAATTTAATCATGATGAATATTTTAAGAATATAAATAGCTGGATAAAGGAAAGTCCTACAGCTAATATCATGTTCTGGTGAAAATTGATTAATTTCCATAATTTCAGGGGAAAAATATTCTCAATATTATACTAGAGATCTAGACTAGTTTAATTAGGCAAGAAAAAGAAAACAAACAGTGATTGTAAATCAAGAACTATAATGCAATTGTTCACAAGTAATGATTGTGTAAAAATTCTAATAAATGCCCTAACCGGTTTGGCTCAGTGGATAAAGCGTTGGCCTGCAGACTGAAGGGTCCCAGGTTCGATTCCGGTCAAGGGCATATACCTTGGTTGCGGGCACAAGGAGGCAGCTGATCGATGTTTCTCTCTCATTGATGGTTCTAACTCTGTATCCCTCTCCCTTCCTCTCTGTAAAAAATCAATAAAATATATATTTAAAAAAAATTCTAAGAAATATTCCTTCAAATTTAGAACTAATGAAGAAAACAAGTTAGATATAGTACAACCATATATCTTAGGTTAATGTAGATAAATATAATTTTATTTATATAGTATAATAAATCATTAAAAGTGTAAATTTAAAAATAACTATTTTAAAGACATTAAAAACATAAAATATGTAGAGATAAATTTTATACCATTAACAAGCTACCCTTGAAATAAATATGTATAGCTGATGTCTTTTGGGAATGACAATGTAACTAAAAATTTCACTACTTAATTTCCATGTGGAATATAATATTTTTGAAATGATATAATGAAAATGTGCTAATTGGAACTTTCCTGAGTGTCATTTAGCAACACATATGAAAAATTTTAAAAGTAATAGCACCTTTTGACATTTATTAACTTATCCTAAGGAAACAGAGGTAATGAATATAAAGATTTCTGTATGAGAATATTATTTAAACTATTATGTTATAGTTGTGAAACCAGTCTAAATATACAAATGAGTCAACTACAGAGAATAGAGTCAATTTATTCTATTGTACTGATAGAATATATTTTCATTTGGGCATTATATATTTTTAAAGAACAAGTAATACTTTTTAAAAATTCTACTTTATTACAGATAAATGTAGAACACAGATGAGTTTTTTTCAATTTTTTACAAGTATGCATATAAATATTTTACTTAAAATGCTTAAAGGCATGTACCACTAGGTCGGTGGTTGGCAAACTGCAGCTCACGAGCCACATGCGGCTCTTTGGCCCCTTGAGTGTGGCTCTTCCACAAAATACCACAAAATACCACGTGCGGGTGCGCACATACAGTGCAATTGAAACTTCATGACCCATGCGCAGAAGTCGGTATTTTGTGGTAGACCACTGCTAGGTAATTTTTATTCTTTAAATATTAGATTTATTATTAATTTTGTCTTTATTTTACTGACATTTTCCACATTTTATCATTGAAAACAAATAATAAGTTATATAAAAAATATCGTTGACAATTCTTGTGATGCAACACTATTAAGGTGCTCAGTTTCACTAAGTCAGTGAAGAATTGCAAATGACTTCTTCTGGCTTGCAAAAGCCCCTCTATACATCTTTTCCTAACTGTGCTCAGGAATGTCATTTTGGTTGCTTGAAATTGACCATGGCAATTTTTACACAGTGGAAATATGAAAATGCTAAAAATCTGGCCTTTTTATTACAAAAAAACCTAGTTAAACATTTATCTTTACACCACAGTGCAAAGAAAGACCAAATAAAGGTATTTCAAAAAATATATTTAGTAAACAATGCATAATTCTCCTAAAAGAGATAGATAGCTGTATATTAATTTCTTCAAAAATAATAACGTTCATATTTACCAGCAGCTAGCAAACATATTCTTTCTGCAACTCTTATTTTGTTACTCTTGTCATCTTACTCGCCATTGGAGCCAAGTTATTATTTTCATTTATTCTCAAGTCATTTTTGTTTAATGCTTACCCTCGTCTAGTTATGCAGAAGACCTGATTATGATTCACACCTTTAGCAGTCAATATGTATGAAGTAAACATGTCCTAGGGCAATAACTATGCATTTGGTAGCACATAATAACATCACAAAATGAGAGACATAGAAATAAAACACGTACTAATAAAACTCCTTGCTGAAAAAAATTCGGGCTTTTTAAATCACAGGTGCTAATGAGACCATACATGCTGAGAGAGAAGCTGAACATTTCATGTAGATATATGGATACAATAGACACCGCGGGCTCTGCACCAATGTTAATCAATCTAATCAATGAAGATTAAAAAGTCACAAAAATGTATTTTAGTACTTGCTATTTTTAATATGGTTTAAAAACATGTCTGTAGATTTGTCAATGTTTTAATAGTTCCTCCTAAAAAAAAGCTGGGTTTTTAAAAATTATAAATGATCAATCCTAGAGTTTATTATTACTCACAGTGTACATCAGCATCACCTTGTTAGAAATGTAACTGTATAGACCCCATTCTAGCGCTACTGAAAAAAATCTGCATTTTAACAATATGTCCATGTAATACGTATAGAAAGTTTGAAAAGTAATATTCTAATCCATTGTCATATTATTAGATAATTTATTTTTACCTGTTTTAACATCAACATCGAAAGTTCTTAAATCAATGTTTTAAATTAATATGATTTACATTACATTTTCAGGTCTTTATTATATTATTCTAAAGCTGTAAGGAACTACATATTTTGTACACCTGTGGTATATAATGCTATTTAAACATCATATTACTGAGTCATATTTAGCCAAATATTATTATAGAGCTATTTGGAAAGGTAGAAAGAGCCATGTCTTTGAAAATCTGGTTTTATTTGTATTATAGCAGCATTACTAGCTTTGCATTTTTTCCTGTGCCTCAGTTTCCTGGATTATAAATTATAGGGACTACATCTATTCTGAGATGAATTTATAGATTAAAGCCACTGGCATTTGTTAGTTAATAGAAATGTATTCATTTAAATCCATTAGTATCTAAATTTATCGTGTCTGAAACATCTACCTGCCTTTCTTAGTTCACTAAGTAAATACATTAGATGCATAGATCTCATCTTGATAATCTAGAATCTAAGCCATTATAAAAATATTAATTAAAATATTTACAAATGTTATGAGTTTTCTCACCCATACTACCAAAATATAACAAAAAAAACCTTGATACTAAGAATGCTTCATTTGTTTAGTCCACATAAGAAGCATGGATTCCATAAGAAATCTTGCCAAATATT
Organism: Myotis lucifugus; assembly: GCF_000147115.1. Taxonomy (NCBI): domain Eukaryota; kingdom Metazoa; phylum Chordata; class Mammalia; order Chiroptera; family Vespertilionidae; genus Myotis; species Myotis lucifugus. Next base: position 1,481,999 of record NW_005871325.1, on the reverse strand, counting down.
GACTTACTTTGCATCTAAATATAGCATCTAAGGAGTGAATGCCATATATCTTGAATCCAATTCCAAGCAAATGACTGTAGTGTCATCTCATTTATGACATTAAAAATACTAACAAAATCAGAAATTATTGGGTATGATATGTTAATAATTTTGCATACAGAGTGGTTTCCTGAATCCTTTCTATGCTTTCACATGATTGTCAGTAGGCTCTCTTGGCAGTGGCGTAAATCCTCTGGGTCAGGACTTGATTGGATCTCAAGCACTAAACAAGAAAACATTTCCTTTCAGTTTTTACTAACTTAAAGCCATCTTTAACAACGTTCATCAGAGTTATTTACAGCAAGAAAAATTCTCAACAGTAGGAATTTCCAAATATCTCAGCTAGGTAAATCAAATATGGCACATTCAGACTTGGAGATAATTGACTATGGAAATGAATATTTGTTGACATAAAAACATATTTATGATATTTTTATATAATTCCTGGAAGGATATAAATCAAACCAATAGAAGTATTGATCTCTGGTGAAAATGTGAAATGTGTGTGATTACTTTTCACCTTTTAGTTATCTTTATTTTCCAGTGATCAATGGAAAACAAATATTTTATCATATATAAAGCCCATAAAAGTTTATTTTTAAAATAAATTTCAAGTTTAGCATTTCTTGAAGATTTTATGTAAATTATCAAAAATAATTTTAATATGTTTATGTATTTTGTCTGTGCTGAGCACAGAAAATGTTACTTGTTTTAACACCAAACATCAAAAGTTACTTTATAAATCAAGTAGGTTTACTAGTAAATAGAGTTTAATACAATTACTTGAAGGCATTATAAATTGACTTAGTCTTCTATTTTAATATGAATAAACAACTTAATCTATTAAGATTTCTGTAGAAGAAATGGCATTGTAATATCTACGGGGAAAAAGTACCTATATTCCTGGAGTTTCTCCACTGTCAATAAGAATATTATTGTCAATAACACAGCTACGTTTGAGAATAGAAGAATATTGACAATAAATCAAGGTATACTTGATGCAATGCATTAAAATTAGCTTAAGTTCTTAGAAATGTGGTTTTCTTAAACACTAGAGGCCCGGTGCACGAATTCATGCACCAGTGGAGTCCCTGCAGGATCGGCCCAAAACCGGCTCTCCGATATCCTCTGAGGGGTCCCAGATTTCTATAGGACACAGGCCAGGATGAGGGACCCCACTGGTGCATGATCAGGGCCGGGGAGGGACCGCGTGTCCGGCCCATGTCCCTCAGTCACGATCAGTTGTAGCAGCAAGCTAACCTAGTGGTCAGAGTGTCTGCCCCCTTGTGGTCAGTGCATGTCATAGCGACTGGTTGACCAGTCGACTGTCTGCTCTCTGGTGGTCAGTGCATGTCATAGTGAGTGGTTGAGGGGCCTTAGCATATCATTAACATATTATGCTTTGATTGGCTGAATGGCTGACCAGTTGACTGGACACTTAGCATATTAGGCTTTTATTATATAGGATAATATTTTCATAGTTTAAGTAGAATAGAAAACAAAAGTAACATTATCACTTCTTGAATATTAAAGTTGTTATTATTATGTTCAATATTTTTTATAAGTAGTGTAACTAAGCATATTCATCCCCGATTTGAATACTACTTCTGTGATTTGAAGAGAGTAAGAAAGAGTATATGTGAGTTGCACAACTGACAACAATAATTGATCTGGGCATTACAAAAGAGTATTTGGGCCTGGCCTTTGGTTAGAGCATCCTCCCTATGCATCCTCCCAATACACTGGTGAATCTGATCACCAGTCAGGGAATTTACAGCAAGCAACCAATAAACGTATAAATAGGTGCAACGACAAATTAATGTTTCTCTCTCTCTAAAATAAGTTGTTGTGTTTTTTTAAAAAAAAACTTATTTCAAATAACTACTATAGAGCAAACCACACTACTTGAATGAAAATAAATGTCAAATATATAGAAGTATATTTGCATAGTCATCAATTTCTACAATTTTTTGTGAGTTATATAAAAGGCATGTAGTTCAAGATTTGTTATTATTTTATAGAAGTGCAATTTTTCAATTTCCACAAGTTCATTCATTTAGTATTTCTGATGGATCTCAAACCCAGACCTCTATCATTCATTGTATTTTCTTATCATCATCTTTCTCTCAGTCTCTTCATCTTTCTTCCAAAACCTTTAGGTTATTCTGACATAATTTACCATTTAATGGCATAGTTAACCATTTTAATGAATTGGTTGCCTCTGTGATGCCCACTGGGTATACATGGCAAAAAAACAAACAAAAACATTTTGCATGACTGTTATTCTCTCGCAGAATAATAATGATTAACTAGAAATAATATTAAAAACTGTGAAACTTCAAGGGCAGCATAACATCCATGCTCTATCTTAAAAAAAATTTAGATCACACATTAATACTCATGGACTTCTTATTAGCATTACAAAGAAAAAATGCTACTGTAGGGTAGTGGCAGACAATTCCATTAAGAGTTTTCCACTTTCTTCAATGTGGATCGAGTACTAACCATGGGGAAAACATTGTGATTCTCAATGTGTGGGCAAACAGGAATAATATTGTCACGTCTCGGAATATTCACAGGGAAAATAAGCCATAAAGCAATTATAATGACTACGATTTTAAAGTTCAGTATAATGAAAAAGACATAAAATGATCATGGTGAGCATTGGGAAGAGAAGAAACATTTTTCCCCTATGGAGAAGGGATAAAAATTACAATAACATAACATCTTTTATATGTGCAGGAAGGCTTCCCAGAAGAAGAGGAAATTAAATTTGGCTTTAAAGAAGAGATAAGGTACAAGTAATCTCACTGTTACATAATGAACCCACTGACTTTTGCATTTAGATGTCAGGAACTATTGCAGGTTTATAACTAGAGTATAGAATTATTTATTAAATGGCTTGATTACTACATCTGCATTCTAGGTCTCATATGTTCCACATCAAAATGCTTTGTAATTAAAGTGATTATGGCATCTCCAAGTTGCGTAATTATTTATAAATTTTAATTGCAAAAGAAACCAAAGTATGGCTTTCTCAGAAATGAAATGCACATCTCACATGGTGAGAAACAGTTCAGTGCATGAGGTTAAGGCTGATGCTAACTTTTTCACACAGCAGGTTAACTGGGTTAATTGCCAAGATTGTGAGTGACACTTTCCTTTAAAGTGAATTGCAATAGCACTTTTTGAATCAATAGAGAGATCTCAAGTGATTTAAGTCTACAATAAGGCAAAGACATAAAAATAGGTGATTTAAAAATTGTGATTCATAAGAGTACAATTTGAGTTCATAAACATTATCTGTTTAAAACTATATTTGCTAATTGAGGGATACTCAAGAAATGTTAGTGGTCTAATTTAGTTGATTTTTTTTTAGAGTCATGAAAATCTCAATAAATGTTTGATGGATTTTTATGCGAAGAGTGGAAAGACACAAACATTATTATAAGAAACAACAAATGTTCTGAAACATAAAGAAAAACGGTAACTGGTTAGGAAATTAAATGTGACTTTTCAAATATACTCCATACTTGCTGCTTGCTACTTTGCCTCTTGTTCCCAAACAATACTAGGCCACTTTCCATCTTATCTGTCCTTAGAAATTCTTCAATTAAAAGACTTGGAAGAAGAGTCCCAGGCAAACAATGCCTCAACAATTAAATGAGTAATTATTTTGCTAGCTCTAGATAGTTTTACTCAGTGGTTAGAGCGTCACACAGAAGAGTCTTGGGTTTGATTAAGGTCAAGGGCACATAATTCGGTTGCAGGCTCGATCCCCGGCTCCAGATCCGTTACTGTTATATTAGGTCCATTGTAACAAATACAAAAAAAACCAGTCAATGTATCTCTCTCACATCTATGTTTCTCTTTCTCTGTCTCTCCCCCTCCCTTCCATTATCCCCAAAAATCAATGGGGAAAATATATTCTTGGGTGAGGATTAAAATAGTTATTATTTTGCTAAATGTAATAAATAATGAATACTAATTAAGTTATGTTATCAAACAATCATCAGGAGGTATATTAGAAAAGACTTGTGCCTTGCATTTGTGTAGCCATACAAAAATAAATGATGTTCAAGGACTAATATAACTTTGCATGCTACAATTACTCGGTTTAGTTTTATAGAGTCAGAAAAGTATTACCTTTTTCACAATCTCTCAAAACAAGTGAAGATAATAATGACTCAATAATTCTGTTAAATAACTAAATAAAAATGCATTGCTGTAGTTGTAAATTTATAGGAAATATAATGCCTCAATAGGGTATATCCTCTGTCTTTAAATTATTGCTATTATCGCCCAACATTCTGAGTGTACCTTCCTGCTAGATTGGGAAGTAAAAACTTCAGAATCTCAGAGGCTGGTATAGAAACTTCAGAAAACAGAGGCTAATAATCTAAGATGAATGAAGATTAATAATATAAGGTAAATGAAGGTGAGTTTTTCAAGTATAAATTTCAGAATCTATGCTAAAAGTAGATTAGGGAGCCAGATTCTCAAGCTATCAGATGTTACTTGATCCATCCCAGCAATATAGGCAAGAATCCAAATATAAATTACATTGCATAATAGAAATGAGAACATAGCCAGAGCAACATAACTTTAAACTTTTTTATTTAACTGGCAACTGACTGAGAGGAGGAGTTATATTTCAGACATTTTTATCCTCAGGACCTTGTTCATAACTGTCATGGGTTAGACATTTAATATTTGATAACTAAATATATTAATTACCCAATTATCAAAGGAGTATCAGGATTCAAATAAGATAAAAGAGCCCATATCTTTATATCAGTTAATCACAGGATTAAAGGTACAATAAGAAGCCTAAAAACTAGCAGAGTGAGGAATTGGTCAATAGAGAGAAATTCTTTAGTTTGGGGGGACAATAGATATTATTATTGGTATTCTTTACAAGAATCAGTATTTCATTCCTATAGCTCTCCTTAATCAATATTTCTGGTACTTTGTAGATTTTTAGTTTTAATATAGTTACTGCTCTTTTCTTTACTGTTATATGAGGTCCATTGTAACAAATACAAAAAAAAAAAAATTAAGTTAAGAATGGCTCTTTGGTTGGGAATCAACCTATGAACCAGAAGGTCACGGTTCCATTCCGATCAAGGCACATGCCCGGATTGTGGGTTCAATCCCCAGTGTGGGGCATGCAGGAGGCAGTTGATCAGTGATTCTCTCTCATCAATAGTGTTTCTATCTCTCTCTCCCTCTCCCTTCCTCTCTGAAATCAATAAAAATATATTTTAAAAATTCAATGAAAACAAACCCTATGATATCAACCAGATAAAGTCAGTTAACACTGTTATCATCCAGATTTTTCATATTAATATGAAATATCAATGTTTACATGCACATGCACGCAAGTATACACAAACACGTGCACAATGGGGGAACGCTATTCTGATTTGCTGCCTATTTTATACTTCAGTGTATATTAGAGAAATTCCATGTTCTATCACATTTTAATCGTGTCATTGTATGGAAGTAATATGACCTTAATAAGACTTTAAATAAATAATGGCTTAGCATCTAATATGGTTTGAATTTTTTGCTTCTGTGAACGTAAATTTTATCAACATCCTTAAACTATATGTGACATTTTATTATTTATTTATGTAAATTCATTGAAATGGAATGGTTTAATCAAGCAAAATGTACATTTTAAAAAACTGTTTCTAAAAGGTGCCAAATAGATATCTATAAGGATTACCAGTGTTTATTCCATTAATATATGTAGGACAGTATCCACATAAGTTTATTATAGACAGTAACAAAAATTGTACCCTATTTTTAACTTTGATTATTAAAGAAAAATATGATACTTAGTCATTTTTTTAAATTCCAGGGATTGTATTACTTACTGAAGTAAAACACTTATTTAAGTGCATATTAGTCATTCAAATGATATTTTTAATAAATTACTTTATGTATACTTTTTAAAATTTTCTACTAGTTAGTATTTTATTGACTTGTAAGTGCTCCTAATGAAATAGTAATAATGAACTATAAAATGTCATATGTTGCAGAAATTTCTGAATTTCCTTATATCTAAAGTTATTATTATACATTTAAATATGTTCCTTAGTTATCACCTCCTCTGAATCAGTAGACCATTTTTTCCAGTCAAAAATTCTATACATACTCACATGTTACAGTCTAATATTTTAATCAATCTCCTATTACATTCATATATACACATATACATATATGCACTGTACAATGTATTCATTTTCTAGTAACTGTGGAATAAAATCTAATTTTATTTTTCCTAAATAATAAGGGAGTTTATCAAAGCCATTCATCAAATAATCTATTTTCTCCTCTAATTGAGCATTTTTCAATGTTTTGCATTATTGAATCAAAGTATATGCTGAGATCTTTATAGAAATTTTGTGCAATCAATAGATTAGGTAGATTCTAATAAAATCTCACCTAAGAAATACTATTTTTCTTTTTTATTTTTGCCTCTCAAAAATTTATGTACCATAACCCTACCTTTTTATTGCATGCCACATTGATCTTATTCAATTTATATTTGATTCTTTAGGTTTTCTAAAAAGAATAATAGCACCAATTAATAGTAATATTTTTCTCTTTTTTCAATGCTTATAATAATTATTTTTGTTTTCTTTTTTAAAAAAATATATTTTATTGATTTTTTACAGAGAGGAAGGGAGAGAGATAGAGAGTTAGAAACATCGATGAGAGAGAAACATCGATCAGCTGCCTCCTGCACACCTCCTACTGGGGATGTGCCCACAACCCAGGTACATGCCCTTGACCGGAATCGAACCTGGGACCCTTCGCCACATTGATCTTATTCAATTTATATTTGATTCTTTAGGTTTTCTAAAAAGAATAATAGCACCAATTAATAGTAATGCTAAAATTCCTGCGGGGAAAATGTCAGATCATTTTTAATGATTTTTATTTTTTAATATATTTTATTGATTTTTTATAGAGAGGAAGGGAGAGGGATAGAGAGTTAGAAATATCGATGAGAGAGAAACATCGATCAGCTGCCTCCTGCACACTCCCTACTGGGGATGTGCCCGCAACCAAGGTACATGCCCTTGACCAGAATCGAACCTGGGACCTTTCAGTCTGCAGGCCGACGCTCTATCCATTGAGCCAAACCGGTTAAGGCAGATCATTTTTATGCTTATAAGAATTTTGGTCCTAATTTAAAAATATTAATAAAAAGGTCTCATCTTTAAATGAACTCTGCTTCTGTGAAGTATGAATATGTCTATATAAACATTTACATAGCTTTTATCAAATGCTTTTAAGTTCTTCCATAGAAAATAATTAAAATTTTCTCTCTGTATTATTCATAGGATGAATTGAATTCTATAAATTAAAATGTTCATGAAATAAATTTATTTTAAGAAGAGTTAATTAAGTACTTAATATAAAATTATTTCAATTTTCTAGTTGTATACATATGACCTCCAAATATTTCTAAGTAACATTTAGTTGTGTTTTTTTTCTTTTATTATTTTGTTTATAGAATAAAACATAGTTAAAATAGAATATGTTTTATATGACCTGGAAAACATTAAATATCAGAAATTAGCTAATACTAGAATATTTCAATAAAGAAATTTCAAACATGTTTGGGCCTTGATATTGAGGAGACAGCAAGAAGCTGGATAGATAGGGGTGGGACCATTGGAAGAGAAGGTCAAACCCAAGGACCCAGCTAGGCAGAGTTGCTAAGACACCCCAACTATGCCAGGAAGGAAAGGCAGCCTGAGAGACAGGAACTTTAAAATGTATGGTATTGCCAAGATAGACAGTGTGCAGATAACCAATCACAAGGCAGGGAGGCATATAAACCAATCCCAAGGATGTTATTAAGGCAGAATTCTCGGAAAAGACCAATCAGGGGCTAGCAAGGCTGTCTCCGCCCCCTAAATTAAAAGCCAGTGCTTCCTCTCAGTCCCTTTCTCCTGCACATGGATACCTGAGGCTCCTTCTGCAGGGGAGCATTTCCCCTGCCTCCACGTGGCTTATGGCCCGGTGGGTCTCCAAATATAGACTATGAGACTTCAACTAGCTTGGATATTAAACTGCTCCCGACTGTAACATGGAAAGAAAATTCTGGACACTGGCCCACTCTGGTGGAATCCCAGCTGCACCTTTTCCAGGACTGGTTTCTCTCAATAAAACTTCGGTTCCATTCATCGGTTTTGTCCACGACTTCATTCTTCAATTTTTGAGAGACAACCAAGTGGGTCTCAAAACCCACCTTTTTTGTTTCAATATTTTGGAAAAGATGATTTCTTTAAATGTATTTTTAAAAATTTCTCTTGGTGTTATGGCCATGTTCAAGGGTTTTTACTTACTAAATTAGCACTTTATATTTTCCTAGAGAACCATCCAGTTAGTTGGGGGGAAAAAGTTTATGATTTTAAAATAAAATAGCAAATCTGGGATGTATCTTTTCTGGATGGTATGTGTACCATTTTCACTTTGATTAGACATTTAAGGAATGGTTAGCTCTCATTGTTTTTAAAGAAGCAGCTTTAAAAACACCCTTAAAAACTATTTTAATAAAAACATCAGAAAAGTCACCCATTATAAGCATTTAATTAAATGTTTTTCAGTAAATTTATAGAATTGTGCAATGATGACCACATATGGTTTTGTGACATTTCCATCACTAAAATATTCCTTTAGGCCTTTTGCGGTCAGTCTTCTTTTTCTAGTCCCATCAACAGGCAACCACTGATCAATGCTTTCTACGTACAGGGTGTCCCAAAACCATGTACACACACTTTGACAGCTGATAGCTAATTGATGTTTCTCTCTCTCTATCTTTTTTAATATATCTATTGATTTGAGAGAGAAACATCAATCTCCTGCTTCCTACACCCCCTACACACACTTGCCGCTAGGGGACTGAACCCCCAAACTAGGTATGTGCCCTGAAGGGGAATAGAACCAGCAACCTCTTGGTTTTATAGGTCAACCCCCTACCACTGAGCCAAACCAGTTGGGCTGATTTTTTTTTTTTTTTGCCAGACTAAACTTTGAACAAAGGAAATCCATCCTAAAATGCTACTGGAAGTTTGAAAATACATTTGAAGTACAAATACTGCCTTGATAATTATTCAAAGTGTGTATACATTCACTCTTTCTCAGGTTTAACCGATTTGAAATAATGGGTAAAACCAGACTAAGCTTTGAACAAAGAAAATTTATCCACTGGACATTTTTATGGGGATACGTAAAAGATAAATTTTACGGTACAAAACTGGCAACAGTTTCCCTCCCCAGGGAGAAACCAAGAACTGGGCGGGTTTTTCCCAGTCAAGCACATTGAGCTGGAGTGAGGGGCTATGATGGGTGAGTATCACAGATGCTCCTACCCATTTTGAAGTGGCTGGTTTCTTACGTGTTTGGAGTGTAGGAGCTTAGCTGATTTTTGGATTTCTCATAAAGGGAATTGGTGTCCCTTTTAAGGGAAGGAGGGCCTGGAGCTTTTTTTTTTTTCCCTCTTCCATTTTGTTAACATCCTCCATCTATAATTTCAATTATTTTTTTAAATTTTATCTTTATTGGTGAAAGTAATGCAGATGGACCCTTTTACTCCCCATTGACCCCTTTTAAACAATGCTCCCCCCTCCCCCCAGCCTTTCACCACCTTATCGTCTGTATCCAGGGTTATGCATATTTGCATATAAATCCTTTGGTTGTTCATCTCTTCCAACCCACCCTCCCCTGCCTTCCCTCTGAGATTTACCAGTGTATTCCATGCTTCTATGTCTCTGGATCTATTTTGTTCATCAGTTTATTTTGTTTATTAGGTTCCACATATGAGTGAGATCATGTGATACTTGTCTTCCTCTGACTGGCTTATTTAGCTTAGCACAGTGGTTCTCAACCTTCCTAATGCTGCGACCCTTTAATACAGTTCCTCATGTTGTGGTGACCCCCAATTTCATTGTTACAAAGTGAAAATAATTAAAGCATAGTGATTAATCGCAAAAACAATATGTAATTATATATGTGTTTTCTTTTTTAAAAAATATAAATCTTATTGATTTTTTTTTACAGAGAGGAAGGGAGAGGGATAGAGAGTTAGAAACATCGATGGGAGAGAAACATCGATCAGCTGCCTCCTGCACACCTCCTACTGGGGATGTGCCCGCAAACCAAGGTACATGCCCTTGACCGTAATCGAACCTGGGACCTTTCAGTTCACAGGCTGATGCTCTATCCACTGAGCCAAACCAGTTAGGGCTATATATGTGTTTTCCCATGGTCTTAGGCGACCCCTGTGAAAGGGTCGTTTGACCCCCAAAGGGGTCGCGACCCACAGGTTGAGAACCTCTGGCTTAGCATAATACTCTCCAGGTTCCTCCATACTGAAGCAAAGGGCAAGAGATCCTTCTCAAAAAATTAAATATGGGACTTCCATTTGGCCCAGTGATCCCACTTCTAGGACTATAGCCTAAGAAACCCAAAACACCAGTCAGAAATAATGTATGCACCCCTATGTTCATAGCAGCATAATTTACAATAGCTAAGACCTGGAAACAGCCCAACTGCCTATCAATAGATGAGTGGATAAAAAAGCTGTGGAAACAGTTACACCATAGAATATGATGCAGCAGTTAGAAAGAAGGATCTAGTACTCTTTGAGACATGGAGGGATGTGGACAGTAGTATAATTTCAATTCTTAATTGTTACTTGCTAGCATGTAGAAATGCAAAGGGTGTTTTTCTTTTAATCTTCACCCCAGTATATTTTTTCCCATTGATTTTTAGAGTGGAAGGAAGGGAGGAGGAGAGGGAGAGGGAGAGGGAAAGAGAAACATTGATGTGAAACAGCCATTGTTTGCCTGCTGCATGCTCCCCAACCAGGGCTGGGTATCAAATCTGCAAGCCAGGTATGTGCCCCTGACCAAGAATAGAACCTGGGACCTTTTGGTGCTCAGGCCAATGCTCTAACCACTTAGAAACACTGGTCAGGGCTGCAAAGAGTCTTTTGAAAAAAGATCTTATAGCCCTGGCTGGTTTGGCCCAGGGGATAGAGCATCAGCCTGCAGACTGAGGGGTCCTGGGTTTGATTTAGGATGGGGGCGCATGTCTGAGTTGCGGACTCAGTTCCCAGTGTGGGGCATGCAGGAGGCAACTAATCAATGATTCCCTCTCATCATTGATGTTTCTATCTCTCTCCTTCTCCCTTTCTCTCTGAAATCAATAAAAAAAAATCTTATAACCTTCTAACTTCCTAAACTGATTAGTGCTAGTACCTTTTTGGGTACATTTGTGAAAACTTTCTACACAGATAATGATGTTATTTATGAATAAATATATTTGTATTTCTTCCTTTCTCATCTCTATATTTTAACATTATTTTTTCTTCTTTTGTACTATCTAGAATGTCCAGTGTTATATTGAATAGGTTTTTTGTTTATTTTATATTTTATTGATTTTAGAGAGAGTGGAAGGGAGTGAGAAAGAAACAGATTTGTTGTTCCACTTATTTTGCATTCATTGTTTGCTTCTTGTATGTGTCCTGACTGGAGATTGATCCTGCAACCTTGCAGTATTGGGACTACGCTGTAACCAACTGAACTACTTGGTCAGGGCCTATATTGAATAGAAGTGTTGAGAGAAGACATCTAGACATCTTTGCCCTCTTCCCAATTCTAAGGCAAAGTTCTCTGTCTTTCTCCATTTTACTCTTAGGATCAGGATTATTAGCTTATAGAGGCCATAGTTGTGGGAGTGGAAATCACAATATCCAAATAGGTCATTTGTAGTGATGGTATGTGGGGCTGTATTCTTATTAGAGATAGAATATCTTATAATGGTCTCAGATTTAATAAATACACTGTATTCTGGGTTTGGTACCATATACTTTCTGAGTGTTTCTTCTGAACTGTTGTACCTTTAGAAGGTCCTTGGATTCTTGACATACATAAGATTTCAATGATCCAAGTCATTATCCAAAAAGCTTCAATCTTTTGCCGAATCAAAACAGTAGAATTAAATAGAGACATGATTGGATTCATCACACTTTCATCTTTTAAATTTTTGAAGATTTTCATTAACCACTGCAATTCCCTATGGGTTGCGTGTTGCTTTGAATTAACTATGAAAGAGGATCAGTTCCTAATGGTCAAGTTGGCACTGCCTACAATAATAACTCTTATTATAAAAGACAAGGGACCATTATGAGTATTCTCCTAGGTGGTAAGGTGGCCAACATTAAATAAAGTTGATATGCCAGAAATTCTTACATAAAGTGTAGAAGAAAGAATCCAAAAATTTAAATAGGTAGAAATATTGAATTTCACTTAACCAGGGACCCATTGAATGAATCCAACTCTGCTTCACAAGATAGCATGCAGCATAACATATTTATCAAATTACATATATATATATATATATCCTATATAATAAAAGGCTAATATGCAAATTGACCAAACTGTGAAACGACCGGTCGCTATGATGCGCACTGACCACCAGGGGCCAGATGCTCGATGCAGGAGCTGCCCCCTGGTGGTCAGTTCACTCCTATAGGGGGAGCGCCACTCAGCCAGAAGCTGTGCTCAAGGCTGGCGAGCACAGCGGTGGTGGCAGGAGCCTCTCCCGTCTCTGAGGCAGTGCTAAGGATGTCTGGCTGCCAGCTTAGGCCCGCTCCCTGTGGGCTCCTGCACTGTGAGAGGGCACAGGCTTGGCTAAGGGACACCCTCCCCCAGTGCATGAATTTCGTGCACCAGGCCTCTAATACACACACACACACACACACACACACACACACACACCTATACACATACTAGAGGCCCAGCGCACGATTAAATCATGTGGGGACGGTCCCCAGCCCTAGCCTCCTGCAATCAGGGCCATCTTCTGCCCGTTCGCCAGCCTCCAGTCCAAATGCCACCTCTGCTGCCAGGCTGTCAGGCCATTGGGATCACCAGCTCATCCCTGGCTGCTCCGGGGCTCAGGCCTGCGGGAAAGTGGGTGCCAGAGACTTCACTCCCATGGGCGTGCGCTGGTTGGCTGCTGATGGAACGCGCTGCCTGCTCGGACCGCTCAAGACGCTGCTGCAGCTGCCACTGCCACTGCCACTGCTGCTGGAGCTTGAGGCACTGATGGAGGCTGTGGGGCGGGCCCTGGCGTGAGTGGCCCCGAGCGGGCAGTGCGTTCCATCAGCGGCCGGTCTGGCATATGCGCATGGAAGTGAAGTTGCCAGTGCCCACTTTCCCGCAGGCTTAAGCCCCTGGGCAGCTGGGGATGAGCCTGACAGCCAGCCGGTCTCCCGCCACCCACCCTGAGGATTCAGTGCATCCAAGTTCGGAGGGCCGGTTCTTGCCTGAAACCTCGCCACCCTCCAGAGAAACATCTGGGGGAGGGCACAGCTGTTGCCAAGACAACCCCTGCAGTACTGAATTCCTTCTGGTTGGTCCAGCCTCCAGTGGTGATATTACACCCAGGGTTTTTATATACATAAATATATGCATAAGAAGTATAGAAATCTAGTGGGTCTTATTTGCATGATGGTTGAATATTTAGTTTTAAAGACAATAACTAGAGGTTGGTCAAGCACTCACTGGAAACCCAAATAAAATTCCATTTATTATTCAACCCCTATAACTTCTTACTATAACTAATGGACTAAAAGGTTGTTTTGAATCTCCTCCAAATAGTGTTGACACAGAGCTAGTGTCCAGTAATTCTCAGATCTGGGGATTTTATTTTCTCCTAGAGCAGTTACCTTGTAAACAACCTCTGGTCACCTTGGAGCATGCTAGAAAAATTCACTTCTGGGGTTTTGCAGAGTCCTTCCTAATTACTATCAAGTTCCTCCTTCATTTGAAAGTATCTAGGCCTGTGAACTGAGTCATGCTGTGAACTAAATGAAAGATCATGAATGCATCTCTTCCCCAAACAATTAGGACCTCATTGTCAGGCCTATTTTACTATTGTTCCTGTTATAGTAGTAGTTGTTTCCAATTATACAATTTAAATTAGACGTTAACATATTTCCATATATATTCTAACCTAGGAGCACAAAGATCAATGAACAGCCACCAGTGATTGCTTGGATCAAATCAGTCTGACCCAAGAACCTGCTGATGTGTATGATAACTGGTAAAATCCTGGTTCTTAGTCTTTGAAACTCCAGGATCACATTCTCCATGGAGAAATGGGGAAGCCTATTTCAGTTTAACGCTCTCCCCTTTCATAGTTAGTTGACAAAGCTTCATGAATGAATTGTCCTCTACAACCTTTATGGAACTCAGTTGAGACTGAGGTATGAATCCAAAGGATAAATTAAACCAACTCTCCTATCCCCTTCAGGCTGTGGATTCCTTCCTCAACATTAGAGGTTGATTCCTATCATCTCATCTTATTTTTATGTTGATCACTGTTAAATCTAGGTTGTCCTTTTCTAACAGAGCAAGCAAATAGAATCATTCCTAGCAGGTTGACCTGGAACACAAGATGCAGTAAACCTGATCAATACTCTATGGGAACAAATTTGTCCTGATTCAAAGTGCAATTGAAAAATAAAAATGTATTTAAAGTAAAAAACTGAAACCATTTTGCACATCTATTCCTTTGGGCATCCAATTTATCAGAACAATATAATCCTTTTAGCCTATAGGAATTTTTTTTTTTGGTTAGACATTAGGTTTAATTAATGAGTCATTTGATTTGTTTTTATAGATCTGATGGCAAGAAAAATTGGAAGGCATAGGGTATAAGAAGAAATAGGTAATCACTTCCTCAGATTTTATCATTATCTCTAAAAAATAAAAAATAAAAATGAACTTCATCGGATAGTGGAAAATATATTACTTTTCCAGATAAAAAGACTCTTGAGCTTTTGAATGCAAGTACACTTGAAGTCACATAAATGCTCCAAAGCATCACTATTGCAGTTCTTAGGTTCTCAGTTATTCCCAAGTAATGCCTTAAACTGGATTTCTGGAAGGGCTGTAAAATTATAAGAACTCAACAACTTAAATGCTCTAACTTAGTCTGTATTTGGACACCTCAGTCCTAAAATCTATATAATAAAAGCCTAAGCGACCATTATGGCGGAACAACCAGAACGACTGGTCGCTATGATGCATACTGACCCCTAGGGGGCAGACGCTCAACACAGGAGCCGCCCCCTGGTGATCAGTGTGCTCTCACACAGGTAGCGCCGCTCAACCAGAAACCAGACACACTGGCGAGCACAATGGTGGTGGTGGGAGCCTCTCCCGCCTCTGTGGCAGCTCTAAAGAGCAGCGAGCTGGCAGGTGGTAAGGAGTGAGGGGTCCTGGACTGCGAGAGGGTGCAGGCCAGGCTGAGGGAGCACCACCCTCAGTGTACAAATTTCATGCAGGGGGCCTCTAGTAAACTATAAAAGAGGTTATAGTAAGGAAGTTTTGAAGCTCCTTGGTCCTCTAATCATACATGGATCTAAGTTATGATATTGTAATTTTACTTTTTTAAGCTTTACTGCATAACAAAGTTGATGCTCCTACCAACTGAGGTAATAGAAGAGGTAAATAACTCTCTTATTTTAATGTTGATCACTGTTAAATCTAGGTTGTCAGCCAGGGCATGGACACACAATTTATCTGTGACCCAGACATCAGGAAGCTGCTTATCACAGGTGACTGAAACACTACTTCCATCCAGGGAGGAAGTTTGTAGCCTACTTTTGACACCCAGGACAACCCACTGCTTCCTTAACTATATCAGAGAAGAGAAGCAGAATAACATCCCAAATCTTAGTTGTTAGATGCTCTGGAAAAATGCCTCTTTTTTTTTCTTAACTGTCTTGCTTCTTCAGTGAAGTGGAACACTGAGAGGAGGGTGGAATAGATTTTGAGCCATTCAACAATATACCTCATTCTGGATATTTCTCAGTGGGCATGTGATATTAATTTTTACCTCAACTCATTTATCCTTTTAGATGTTAGTATATAAATTATTTAGTAGTTTCAGAAGATTTCTATGACTATTTTGCTGCTGCTAATTTTACTTTCCTTTCTTTGTCTCTTCACTCATTAAATTCCTGATTTATGCTTTAAGATGACTGTGAGAGTTATTTACCTCTTCTATTGCCTAATAAATGATTGTTGATACAAAAATAATCCCATAGCATTATTGCAACACTTGGAAAGATATTACTAAAGAAGGACATTTGAGACATTTCTCGATACAAAAGAAATGACACTTAGTTAACCGGTGAAGAAAATTGCATTCATCACAGTGAGTTTTCCCAGGATAATAGCCCAAATTACCAGTTCAGTTTCCATGCTTGAGAAATCAGAGACTGAGGGCAGTCTATGGAGGAGCCAGCAGGATAATTAATTACACAATTTGGGAAAACCGCCTTCTATTCTCATAGCTTGTGAGTTTAGACCCGCGATAAAATACAGAAAATTTTTACATTTTATAATGATGATAAACCATCAGAAACTTCCATAGCTGGCCATGTAGATGAGAGAAAACATGTCAATACCTGCAGGTGATTTTCAGGTTCACCAATGGGTATAGAGCTTTTCCTGGAGACATGCAGGAATGTTTATATCAGTATAGTTCATTACAGCCCCAAACTAAAAATAACCCAAAATACATTGTGCTATATTCATAGAATGAATTGTTATATAGCAATGAAAAGAAACTAAACAATGCCAGATGCAACATGGAATAACATGATGAATCTCAAATATAATATTGAGTGAAAGGTGGTAGACATACGATAATACACTCTTATTTCATTTGTATTGATTTTCAAGAACAAACCTAAATGACGATGTTTAGATGGTTAGGGATGTTTTTGTGTGTGTTTTTTTAATTTGGGAATGATAAACACCTGGGTGCCTGGTACCAAAGGGCAGCTCCTCCCAGACTCAGCTGGAAGCAGTTCTGCTCACTCCATCCATAACGCAATCCCCAGTGCTTGTGGACTACCAGACCGCCCACCCCCACCCATCAGTGTCACAGTGTGAGAGCCCCTTCCCCTAGAGTCCCCTCAGGTGCAAGGGTGCCTTCTGGCCCAATTGCTGGAGGGACCACCAGAAGCCAGGAACTGGGAGTGAATAGCACATGCGTGGTCCAAACCTCTGGTCTTCCAGGAACCAGGGGGAGATGGGCAGCCACCAGGTTTCTGGCTCTAAACCCTGGGTCCTTGTTCAATGTCTTTCCAAAGTTCAAGGCTGCAGCAACCTGAACAGCCATTTCATTCTTGAGATCCCCATTCTGGATGCTGCTATCCTCAGAGCCTGCATTAAGGTCTGTTCTTTGAAATTAATATAAGTGAATAAATATGAGTATATATGTTTATGAATATATATGAATTAATGTGATGTCAAGATAGTAATTACCTTGAATTGGACAGAGTGGAGTGCGTCTTAGAGAGGGCACAAAGAGGCACTTCTGGGGTGTTGACGGTGTTCTCTTCACCTGCGTAATGGCTGCATAGATATGCATGTTGTGGTAACTCATTGAGCCGTATCTTTTGGTTTGTGCACATTTCTGTGTAGGTGTCTTATGATAGAAGCACAGGGATTTTTAAAAGCTGCCTGGAAGCTGCTTTAGAAAAAGAGACAGGCTTCCCTCTCCCCACAGATTGAAAACAGCCCCACTTAACCTCTTTACTCACTGGGATGGTGGGGGCTCCCATAGTTAGCCACAGCAATCCCCGACTTGCATTTTACTCATGAAAAGTCTTAATTCAGTATGTACGTGCGCATATATGTATCCAAGAAACAAGTATTACGTAGCTTTTAATGATCATCAACCTTGGTATTGGAACTGCTAATTGAAGGGAAATAACCCATACTCAAGGCAACAAAAAGAGACAGTATATTTAAAAAAAATAGTAATCAGCTTCAAATTAGTAGCCTTATGAAAAAACAAAACGAACAATAACCAAAAAGCAAGTGATTCTGTATATTTGAAACATAACTAATAACTACCAGTGTGTTTTGTGATTATATATATATATATATATATATATAAAATGTTATTTCACGTTACATCTTGCATCAGAGACAGAAAGAAAGTTAGATGGAGAGAGAGAAGGAAGAAATAACTCTCTTGGAAAATAAGTTAAGTAATTGTTAATGGTATTTAGAATAGAGATTAAACAAATATAAGAATAAAATAATAGCATATTCATTATATTAAAAAGCTGAGGAGGTCTCTCAAAATATAGTGCAATACAACATAAAGATTAAAATTATGAAGGAGAGGTTGAGAATTCAAAATTGATTTAAAGAATCCAATACTCATATCCATTTATTAGTTATTAGGAAATCCAATGAGAGAGAGAAACACAGCACACATGCATAAATACAAAAGCATAATTGAAGAAAATATATCAAAAGTTATGAATAAATTATGGAAAGTGACCAACTTGTTTGTCAATGTTAGTACTGTGAGAGACTTTAACACATACAAAGGAAAATTGAAGTCTAAAGATAAATAGAAGTACTATGTGTCCTAAAACTTGGGGAGAACAGGGAATATATTTACAAAGAAATCAAGTTGTGGCCATTTTCAGACCCTTTATTTGAAATTCGGGATATTGAAAGCAATGTATCACTACCTCCAAATTCTAAGAATAAATATTGAACTTAGCATCCCAAAGTTGGCCAAACCTTTGATTAAGAATTAGGCAAAATAGTCCTGACCAGTTTGGCTCAGTGGATAGAGCGTCGGCCTGCAGACTGAAGGGTCCCGGGTTCTGTTCCGGCCAAGGGCATGTACCTTGGTTGCGCGCACATCCCCAGTTGTGGGTATGCAAGAGGCAGCTGATCGATGTTTCTCTCTCATCAATGTTTCTAACTCTCTATCCCTCTCCATTCCTCTCTTTAAAAAATCAATAAAATATATATTAAAAAAAGAATTAAAGAATTAAGCAAAATAAATATATTCTCAATATATGAAGATTAATAAAATACATATACCTCATATCCTTTCCTTAAAAATTACATAAATAAAGCTAAGAAAGGAGAAGACAGAAATATAAGAAACATGAGAAGACAAGTAAAACCATAACCATATAATTAGGCTTAATAATTGCAGATGATTCGTTGGGAAATTTAGAACAACTATAAGCAAGAATTCCAAAAATAGAAAAATTATAATGTGTGAGTGAATAACTTTCCTTTTTTTTCTCCTAAAATATACAAACAGAAGAATAAAAATGGCCAAAGAAATTCTAATAAAAGCAGTAAACAAGATATTTAGGCAAATTTTAATATCACTAAAAGCAGAATCTATAATCTATACTAATAAAAGCCTAGGTGTCCTCGTGCCCTTGCATGCGACTTCGTCACAAGATGCCCACCACAAGATGGCCACCACAAAGATGGTCTCCTCAAAGATGGCCGCCAGAAGATGGCCGCATGAACATCAAAGGCAGGGCCTGGCAGCCGCTCCATGCAATGAGTCCTGGGGGTCCCACGGCTCCACGTGACGTGGAGGAGGCCGGTCCCGGTGTCTCCGCCACCTCACATGAAGGAGGTGGGTCCTGGCGGAGGAGGTGGGTCACGGCAGGGGAGGGCAGTTGGGGGCAATTGGGCTGGCAGGGGAGCAGTTAGGTGTCAATCAGGCCGGCAGGGGAGCAGTTAGGGGGTGATCAGGCTGGCAGGCAGAAGCAGTTAGGGGCAATCAGACAGGCTGGCAGGTCAGCAGTTAGGAGCCAGCAGTCCCGGATTGTGAGAGGGATGTCTGACTGCCGGTTTAGGCCCCATTCCACAGGGGTCCCAGATTAGAGAGGGTGCAGGCTGGGCTGAGGGACACTCCCTCTGTGCATTAATTTTGTGCACCAGGCCTCTAGTCTATAATAATAAAAGCGTAATATGCTAATTAGACCAGACAGCTGAACAACCTTCTGGACATCCTTCTGGACTACCTTCCAGATGAAGCCGGGGCTGCGAGAGCCGAGGCAAGCCGCCGTGGCTGTGAGGGCCAAGCCCCTTGCACAAATTTCGTGCATCGGGCCTCTACTTAAACATAAAAAGACAATAGATAATCTCAGTGGTTGTATGTAGCTAGCCACTTTCCGAAACAGGCAGATCAAGTCAACAAAATGCAGTCTAGTCATCTATATAGACAATAAGTATGTGGATGTATTTATATGTATTTAGAATTTTGTGATTGAATCTGTCAAGGGAATAAACTTTATCATATACTACACTACTTTACTTAGGTGAGCATATTGCTTTATATTTTGTTCCAGTGATCTGACCATTTCTGAGAGAGTCTGAAACTGATTTAATTACTATAGCTTTAATATGGCTTGATACTGGCTAATGCAAATTCAACATTAGTATTCTTTTCAATCAACATTTTTATATCTAACCTTTCATAGTTCTCATATAGTCAAATCACCATGATAAACTATTTTATTATTCACTAATGGGGATATTATTCCTTTGGGGTAATGAATGGAATAGTTTTACCTTTATAAACTAAACTTAAGGAAATGTTTATGATGATAATAGTGTTTCCCCATCCATCTATATAATGTGTTTTCTGCCTCCCTCTAAACTTTATCAGTTGTGACTTGGTTTCCTCCCAGATTGTGAGGGGCTTCCCTCTCAGCTGCATCTTGGCGTTCGCTCCATCCAGTGCCATTAGTTAACCTTCTATCATCTGCCTGCTCTCTCCTGCACTAGAAGATCTTCCACTATTGCTCCCTTACACTGCCTCTTGCTCCTGTGAATTACTTCCCTTCGTATCCCTTTCAGAAAATAAAATGCAATCACCAAAAGGAGTTGAGGCATGGGTTTAGTTCTTCATTTTTAATTAAAAGCCACTAAGGCTTTTAATTTGTGTTTTATATTAAGAACCCAGCTGTGGAAATCTTGGTCGGAAAGTAAGGTCAGCAAACATACTTAAGTTAATTTATTTTTGTTTGAGTATATGTGTTTGGAACAACAAAAAGGATCATGATTAGTTACTATATAAAAAGTATAAAGTGTTTTACATTCTATTTCTTCTACTGGTATTGATTTAAATCATCTGATTATTTGAGACACATACAAAAGCTAACAAAAAATCTGCTATAAAATTATTCTTTCTAAAAAAATTATTCTTTCTAGCAAATAGTATCAAGAATGATAGTAACATATGAAAATATTTTTCTAAGAAAAGCAAAAGTTTACCAGGAAAAGCTTAGAGTAATTGACTAAATGAATAAAAAATGGTTTTATTTTAAAATCTATAATGGAACAACATTTACATTTACTTACTTAAAAAGTTTCCTAAGAAACTTTTATTATTCACTAATGGGGATAGAGAATGGTTTCACTTAAACAGATGTCTCAACTCCCTCCACTTTTTTTAAGTTAAATACTTTTTGGAAAAAAGAGTCTGAAGAACAGAGAGCATGAAAAGAATTAGCTGATCAATGCTTTCAAAGGATATAAAAATAGAAGAGAGACAGTGCAGTTGATCAAAGTTGGGTTTCTAGCCTAGAGCTAATCTGGATCTTCCTAAACTAGAAATGGCAAACGGTTTAATTAATTAATTCGCATGCACTTGAAAATAGACCTAGGTTAATTGATGTCTTGTGAATTTTTTTTTTGTGTGTGTGTGTGTGTGGACATAATACAGTTGGTCCTTGAACAACACAGATTTAAAGTATGCAGGTCCACTTACATGAAAATGATTTTCAATAAATACTGTAAATGCATTTTCTGTTTCTTATGTTTTTCTTTTTTTATTTGTGTTAATCCTCACCCAACGATATTCCCATTGATTTTTAGAGAGAGTGGAAAGAAGGGAGGGAAGGAGGGAAGAAGGGAGGGTGGCGGGCAGAGAGAGAGAGAGAGAGAGAGAGAGAGAGAGAAACATTGACATCCATTGGTTGCCTCCTCCACTCAACCCAGCCTGAGCCAAGGATCAAATCTGCAGCCCAGGCACATTCCCTTGATTTGGAATCAAACCTGTGACCCTTCGATACTCGGGTCAATGCTCTAACCACCAAGCAATACGGGCCAGTGCTTTATGTTTTTGTGAATAGAATATTCTTCTTGCTAGCTTATTTTATTGTAAGAATACAGTATTTAATACATAAAACACACAAAATATGTGTTAATCAACTATTTATATGATTTGTAAGGCTAATAATAGTTAAGTTTGGGGGGAGTCAAAAGTTATACATAGATTTGTGAGTGTCTGGGGATTGGTGCCCCTCACCTCCCGCATTGTTCAAGGATCAGCTGTACTCAATTATCCCTTTTCGTGCAATGGTATAAATATTTGAAAGAATTGTCTCAATTGGCTCTCTATGCTTATCTGTGATGAAAAAGTCAAAAGCTGGAAGACATTATTTTAGCCAACTGTTTCTATGAATTTTGTGGCTGTTTTCAGTTAATAACGACAAATATGATGCAAGGTGGAATAATTTGATTTGTGATGAGAAAATCAGAAAGCTTTTGAGTGGTTACTGAATGACTCCATTACCACACAGACTGCACTCCTTTTTTTCTGTCATGTCTACCTGTATTTTCTTCTGGTGTACAAATATTCCATCTTCTGCAGAATATTTAAAAGTCTTGACAGACTACATGTTCCTCATGTTTTGTGTGTCTTAGTGTTTCCTTATTACCAACATACATTCTTCTAGTCCACAGTTGCTCCCAAATTCATCTCTCTGTGAAGGCATTCCTATTCTCTGCAGGTCTTTCTATCAGTTCTCAGGAGCTCACTGCATTTATCTTCTATAATCCTCATTAGATGCAATTCATGTGACTCTATATTTTATATTTTCATTGAATCATGGCCTACCAGACAAACCCTAAGAAAATACTGTGATTTATATTTTCATTCCATCCTGACACCAGCACAATTCTATATGCATACAAAGCTCATAAAATTCTTGTAAAACAAAATCTCAAAATGTACATTAGTAGGATTTAAAACTAGGATTTCTCATTAATCATGCCACCCACTGAATTGTGTTCACTTTATAACTTCTGATATAATTACAGTTGTAAACAATGAGTCACATTTACAAATGTCATTATTTATACTTTTGCAAAAATATAATAGAAATATACTGTAAAACACTATATTTTTATATAATAGAAATATACTGTAAAACACCCTATACTTTGTATATAGTATTTTATATATAATATAATAGTAAATAAATTAGATACATTCTTTTATTTATTCACCCATTTGCTCATTGATTTATTCAATCAACATACATTTATTACCTACTCTATGCCAAACCGAAGACATTCACAAACCATACAACTTTATGAAGAGGCAAACATACAATTATAGCAGAATTTGGCGAGTACTACAGTAGGTTACACATCAAATGTTTTAATAACATAGTTTGCATCACATATCTGAGACTGGTTACTTCTTCAAGTAGGCCATTAAGCTAAGAATTCCTTTATATAAAGGAATTAGTCCTGGGAAGTGAGAAACAACTATGTAGAGACTCAAAATCAAACCAAACTTGGAACCTTCAGGAAAATAAAAATGTTTTCAGGATGTCTGTAGTGCAGTATGTGCAAAACACCAAGATGTATGATTGGAGAAGCATCTTTGTAAGTCATGTTAAGGTGTTTGGATGTTATCCAAAATGAAATAGGGCATCCTTGAACAGTCAAAATCAGAAGTGTTTTTATGATTAAAATTAAAGCACAGCATTATGTTTCTGCCTGGATTCTAATATCAGCCTGCCACTATGATTTATTAATTTATGGCAGGTAATAACCTCTGTATACGTCTATTTGCTCATTGTAAAATTAGGGTGGTAACACTACCTATCTTACGGAATCATTTAAAAGCTAAAATGAGTTAATATTTTATGTTGAGAAAAGTCACCAGCACATAGATGGTGCTAAATCAATGTTCGATATTTTTATTATTCTTTCCTGAAACATTTATTTTTATGGATAAATGGATAAAAGATAGAACATAAGAAACCCAGAGGAAAAAAAGGATAAATAAAACCTTGGTAATGCAAATGAAACAGAAAATGTTGGTGACTTGCAATTTGAACAAGAATAGCACATCACTTCCACTGAATTCAGAGTTGAAGCTGCCCCTGGTCACTTCAGTTTCCTAATGCCATCATAGAACAGACAACATAAGATAATATTATGCAACCAGGAGTATTTTATTTTTCACTATGAAGGGAAAAGAGTATCAATTCCTCACAAAAAGGGCAAAGAGGACTCTTGATGAATCCCTAGGACTCCTCCTACCTTTACCATCTCTAGTACTAAAAGGTTCTGGAGGTCTGTAGTCAAAGAGCATCACCAAGTTTGCAGATCTCTCAAGATTGAATGTTTGATTATCCCCAGATAAAGAATCTCAATAGAAGTATTCCCTGAGTGAGAAGGAAGTAGAAAATGGGTAGTAGATGGCCTCCTGATCATTTGCAAAAACAAGGAAGGACTGGAGGATCTACCTTTATGATTGTCCTTTCTCTATTGTGTGTGTGTGTGTGTGTGTGTGTTGTGTGTGTGTGTGTGTATGTATGTGTGTGAATACAAAGTAATTTATATACACAAAACTATTAAACAAAATAATCTATGTTACCTATGGTTCTATGTTTATATAATAAAAGTGTTATATATACATTTTAATATTTCCTCTCTTATTTTTTATAATTTTATTTAAGCATTGCAGGTCATAGTAAAAATTACAATTTTCTTCCTAAAGTACAGAATATAAGTTAATATAGTCAACATATAAATGAGTGAACAACGCTCAGTGACCGGAACTTTGAGATGGATGCAGTAACTGATGAGGCATTTAGCTACTCCATTTTCCAAAGGCATTGAGAGAATTGTCATTGTGTAAAGGATAGTAGCAATATGCTAGAAGGAAAATTATTGATTTTGGTGCAAGTGGTGGTATCTGGAGGCTTATTTATATAAAATAGCGAATTTGGTGTGTGCAGCCAACTTGTGACACACACATTATTTGAGGGCATTTTAAAAAATATTTGCTTTCTATTTTAAAAATTTACTCATATGTCAATATGCGTCTGTCTTACCCAGATAGAGCCAACTAAATATTTATCCTCACTTAGATTCTCTTGCAACGCAAGTCCATTCCTTTAAGCTGTTTTTATCAATCTGGCATGCCTTTCTAGGGCTCGGGTCCAGGGCCTTATGGGTGATGAATGGAAATTGATCTCATGACAAGCCCAGTCACCATGCTTGTCAGTTCTTCAGTGTGGCATATGGAAAAGAGAAGGAGACATTACCAGATTTGAGTTTTGAAAAGATTGCTTTGGCTGCAACGTGAAGGAAAAATTGGGAGGAGAGGTAGGAGAAAGCAAATGAAGGTGAGACGGTTAGAAATATCATTGGACAAACTAGTCAAGAGATAGTAGTGATTTGAGCTTGGGTTTAGGGGTAATTTGCAGAGAAGCATGCTGATGAGAAAGGTACTTGCAGATAAAGCTGGGAGTGATGAATTTATAGGAATGGAGAAGGAGAGGAACCTAGAAATGATGAATTCCAGGCATAAGCTGAATTAGATGGATGGCACATGGGGTAATCACATGCTGTGAGCACATTTTACAGTGTATTCTTTAGAGTACTATATGGCATGATTGTTGCCAGCTGTGCAATAAAAATACATATAAGAGAAAGCCTTATGAAAATGACCAACTGGTAAAAATAGAGAAATTACACTTAAAATATGCTGGAATCTTTTTTCCTAGAACCAAAGACATAATTCTTATTCACAAACTCTCCATTTTGAATGAAGTCTTCCTTAAGAATTACTTTTAAACACGGAGATAAGTGCAAACAGTAGTAAAATATATTAATTGTTCCTCTGAGCTTTTCCATGGGTACTTTTTTAAAAAACGAATTACTTTACTCTGAAAAGAGTTATTTTTGTCAAGTAAGGTGTTAATTTTGCAATTAAGACGTTAGATAATTAACCATATTTTCAGTGTCAGTAAGAATGCAGGTTTCTCTTCTCAACGTGATGGGCATAAACTAATTATAAGGTAAGATCATTAGAGCAGGCACTGGCCCAGGGAAAGTCAAGTCTTCACTCTTCCTATGAATTCAAGAACTTAATAATATTTCTTCCTCCATGTTAGACTTTTTTTCTTCTTCATGATTCAGTGTATGGCAAGCTTATTTCTGATTGTAGAGAAAATGAATCCTGGCTTTAACAATGTACTGGTATTTACATATTACATGCTTTACATGATTTTAGCTACTTATGATTTTCTAGCTGCATTCTAAAGGAAACTAAATATAAGGAAACATTCAATACATAAAACAGTAAAAAAAAAGCATTAACATTCACACAAAATATGTGTCTATGTACAAACATGAGGATTGGTTTTGGTTATCAAACTTATATATTAGTATTATTGTTATTATTATTAAAAAGATATCAGAGACAAAATTATAAACTTTTTAAAAAGATGAAAGTGATCTGTTCTTTATTTATATCTACTTAAATGTTAGAAACCTCATTACATTATGAAATGTATAAGCTTTAACATATTTAAATCGACTCTATGATAAATCCATTAAAATTATATTTAAAATTTAAAATGCTTATAATGTAGGTTTTGGTTTTGATTTTCCAATTGAAAAATTTCCCCCTCTTGATAATTGTCTATATTTTAGTTGAGTCTCCTTGTCCTACATTGTGAAGGTTCGTTTCTGTACTTTGTATATTGAAATTTATAGAGAAGATCTACATGCCCTCTTCAAATGGTTTACAACTCAGTTTTCACATTTAATGATAATTTTAAAGATATTAGCAATAAATTACGTTATCTCATTAATTTTTAAATTAATCTAAAAAAGGTATAAAACTGAAATCATGCAAATGGTGATTTCAAAAGAAAATATATTAGACATTAAGGACATAGGCCCTTAGGCAAGGTTTTATCACTTTAAAAAATAGTATTATATGCCTCACCTACAAGTTTTTCTGCCATGTTTCATATTTATTTCTACCTGCTTGCCAATCCATTTTAAGTTAAATATTATTAGCATTGAAATACACCTAAATATAAAATTGCTAACATGTCTTACACTTTAAGTTTCTGTTGACTTACTTATTGACATATTTTATAAAATTATTATTAATACACTCTGATACAATCATCTACTCATCTTGCCTTGGAGCAGAACACATTTATTGTGAGTGACTGGATAGCACATCTATAAGATTTTAAGTCAATAGGGCGAGGAGGGTATATGTTGGCTTTTGCTCTCAGTCATGCTATTTAGTGGAGAAATGAGAGTATGACATATATATTACCGGTGCTGCTCTGGGTCGAAGTGATTTTTACAAACTTTGCAATAGATTTATTCACTAGATATTTTAGTAGTTAATTTTGGGTCATAATATACTTGTTCCAGCTTATCTTGGCTTTGCTATTCCAAGGATGCTTTAGTCACATTTTCTTTCTTTAGCCTTCTGAGTATTTGAGACAGGAAAAATAACATTTTGGGAAATTATTTAATGACCAAGATGTTTGAGAAAAATTCCAAATGTCAGTGTTCAAGATTTAAAACACAGTGCAAAGTCAGATTATCAGGGAGAAAGAAGTGAAGGAAGAAAAGAAGCAGGGAAATCATTAAGTCTCAGTATAATGGAATTTGGAGGATCTCTGGGTATTGGTTCAGCCAATTTAGGAGATGTCAGAAAAATAAGTAGGCCTCGTACAATGAATGTGCTAACTTCTTCAGGAGCAATAGCCCCATCATAAAGAGCTGTTGTTGCCATAAACTAGTGGGATTTTCTTGAGTAATTTACATAACTCCTCTATACTTTATTACTATTATCTTTATAATGGAGGAAAATATTATACCAGAGTTTTGTTAGGAAGAAATGTATTAGGACCTGTAAAATGCTTAGAAATATGCCCAGTGATGATGATGATAGTGATGAAGATGTTGATGATGATGATGAATACAATAATGATGATTGTGTGAACTGTTTTGAGTCTGGATTAACAGCCAGAACTCCAGGGTCTGTCATATAATTAGATGGTTTCACCAGGTCATCTGAAAAGGCAGGTACAACATAGGCACACCAGACTTTGGTTGCATTGCAAGTGAGAGAGCATGGGGATAGGGAGTGTAAGGGAAGACAACATGAGGATGTGATATAATGCTAGATGGATTGTTGGGGTCCAGCCCCAGCAGGTCTAGGGGTTCCCAAACGGATTCGGCGAAGAAGGAAGGACAAGGAGGCAGTGTTCAGTTGATCAGCATAGCCAGGTTCTCTCGCCAGGTTCTCCAGCCAGGTTCTCTCTTTATTCTCCTGTTACATCTGTATTTATACCAGTTGACTTTAATCCTATCCATTCTATTCCAAAGGTTAGGGCGTTTGTTATCTCCATTCCAAGGTCACTACTCTATTGTTCTGTTAAGCTACAACTAAGTAACTGAAGGAGATTAGCCTAAGTAAAGATTATGTAGTTTAAGCATGATTGTTCATAGTTAAAGTGATTAACTACTGGCCTGGCACTTAGTTAAGGGGTTTTACTGATTTATTCCCTTCCTTTTCCTGTTAATCCCTAACTCCAGGGAAAAATCCCCACCTGGGGAAAAAACCTTTCTTGGAGAGGTGACCTTGGTTAAAACACATAGCGCTAAGTAGGGGGAGCAAACATATTGAGAATAGTATGTCATATACGCCAGGTTCCTTGAAACATATGCTGTGCAGATGTTTCTTCCCTGCAGCGACTGTGTCAAGCAGCAAGGATGGACCGGCTTCCAGCAATGGATCACTCAAGATTGGCATTAATGGATGTGGCTCAAATATAATAAACAAATCTCCCTAATATTTTATGGTCTTCTTGAAACCACTCTATCTTATACTTGGCTTATATTTATCCGGACAGCTGTAATACCCTTGGAACTAAACTACTTTCTTCTATTTTTTCCCAACTAACCATTAATATGTTAGTGCAACTAATAATGAAAATTTGCTTATACATTTATTTTCTTACTAAATTTATAGTTAACTTGATTGTTCTTATTCCTATTTTATGTTTATGAGGTTTATCACTGTTACATTTTTAATATATTTTTATTGATTTCAGAGAGGAAGTGAGAGGGAGAGAGAGAGAGATACATCAATGATGAGAGAGAATCATTGACCCAAGTGCCTCCTGCATACCCCTTATTGGGGATGGAGTCCAAGACCGGGCATGTGCTCTTGATCAGAATCGAACCTGAGGCCCTTCAGTTCTCAGACCAACACTCTACCCACTGAACCAAACCGGCTAGGGCACAGTTACATTTTTTGAAAAAACATTCAATACTTATTTAAGCTTTTACGTAACATTTAGAAAATAAAAAAGCTTTAAAATTACAATAAAGGCATCAATAAGCAATTAGTTCTCAATTCTTATTTTTCATCTACCAATTTTATCCATTTTGAAATTATGAGTTGGCAGTTGTGCAGTAACCATTTTTGCAAATGGTTAGACAGTTGAAGCAACATCACTTATTGAATAATGTATATAATAAAGAGCCTGACTCGAGCCAGCCTGCATGACCCTGTCATATAATAGCTATGTTTCCTATATACTTTAAAATGTTAACATTTTAATAGTCTTCATTTGCATAATTTCCTGGCTATTTTTTTCCCTTAAACCTCACCCAGGGATATGCCCTTTTATTGAGTTTTAAAGAAAGTAATAAAGAGGGAGAGAGAGAGAGAGAGAGAGAGAGAGAGAGAGAGAGAGAGAAAGAGAAAGGACGGAGGAAGGAAGAAAGGAAGAAAGGAAGGAAGATCAATGTGAGAGAAACATAGATTGGTTGCCTATGTATGTGCCCTAACCAGGAATCATTGTATGAGACCACAATCCAATCGGCTGAGCCACCCAGCCAGGGCTGGCTCTTTATTTCTGAAATTCTTTTCTTTTTTCATAATATTCACTTTCAATCTGAGTACCAGGGAAAGTTTTAGTATTTAAAATTTAAAGCTTAATAACATACTTAAATACTTACAGAACAAGTGCTCCTCCATAATTCATCTACTTTATAATCTTCCTGTCTATTTCCCATATAAATATATTTTCATTTTTAAAGAGGTAGCCAGTGTGTCGGGGGGGGGGAGGGGGGGCAGTGTGTGTGTGTGTGTGTGTGTGTGTGTGTGTGTGTTTTGACCTTGATACAGTTAGGTTTATATGTTTCTGTTAGTATTTAAATTTTAGAAAATTAATTTTTTCTTTGTGATTAAGTTTAGTTTTTCTTCTGTAACTATGTACTTCTCTCTAAAATCAATTGTATATAACAATGTTTAATCCCTTCTAGAATCTGTGTAAAGTTTACACTAGCAAATTTTCTACCTATCTATTTATAAATCATCTATCTTTTTATCTATCTATCTTCTACTATTGTAAATGTGCAAGGCTATTCACTGATGCATTGTTTGTAAAAGGTTATAGAAGAGCCCTAAGAAGTGTCCTTTATGGAGCACATCTAGGAAGGAGAGAGCAGCTGTGCAGGTGGGGAAAGAAACTCCACGTGGATCCTTCTCTCCTACATCTCCTGTGGAACAAAAAGTGTAATTAGCAGTGGGAAAGGCAATAATTATTGCTTTTCTCTTTATACCTCTCCCTTTTTTAAGGACAGAAAGCCTTTGTGATAGAACAAACATGTGCTTACTTAGTTCATGTCCACCTGGGGCAGGTGGGAAAGGGGTGGACCAAAGGAGCTGCTGGAAGGGATTAGGGGACACTTACTTAAGCTGTGAAGAAAACGGGGAAGGGAAAGGGGGGGGGGCAGGAGTAAACGCTGAATTCCAAACTATAGATTTGTCAGGGCTGAACCAAAAAGTCCAAGCTCACTGACACTCCCAGAGAAAATCTTGCCTAACTAAGGCTTATTCTTAATCTGAATAGCAAAACCACGCCCAGCCTCCAAGCTAATAGGAAAATGCAAGTTACAAGTAACAGCAGAATGCACTTGGGAGACGGAGGACAGAACTGAGACAGTACGCACTTTGTTGTTGCTGCACTCTTGGTCCTCAATGCACAAAAGTCTTCCAATTCCTGTGGAGATTTCCTGTGGGTAGGATAGGGGTGGTTTAACAGAATGACACTTGTTCTATTCAGAGTGTTAGGTGTTTTCTATGTGCGGCACCTCAAGGAGGTCTCTGCATAAGCTTCTTATATGAATGGGACTTTCCCCATAATATTTTTGTGTGTAAATACTTTGACATATGGGGAACTCAAATTTTGTACAGTTTGCTCACTACAGAACTGTTCTCTCTTGATGTTATCATGGTTTGCAAGTTCATTTTCTACTACTTTCTTCACGATTTTTACTAGAGTTTGTATTCTGAAATGCCAATTGACTAGAACATCTTAACAAGACATAAAACTTGTGATATAATAAAAGCAGAGGCCAAAATTGTAATAACTTAATTTGGAAGACAGATTGCATCAATTTATTTTTCTAGTTCTCTTACTAAAAGGGACCCCAAAACATGGGACAGACATCCACTAACTCACACTACCCAGAGGCAGTAGCACTGGGGTGCTTGGCCCATCATGTGGCACATCAGTGATGCTGGCCCTGCGCCCTTATATGGTTGTTGTGGGCAGCAGGAAGGCACCAGGGGTCTGACCAGTGGGGTCAGACCAAAGCTGGGTTCAACAACCTTGGAACTTGGGTTCTGGCTAGGAAAGAATTCAGATTCCAGACCCAAACTGTAGGAGAACATTTATTGGGTAAATCACAGAGGTAGAAAAAGTAATTCCTAGAAGAAATGGGCTTAAGAAACAAGTTATAGAGGTAAAGGAAAGGTCCGTTGGAGCGTGGGTGGGAGTGAGGAAGCTAATGGTAGGTAACATGCCGGGGGTAGGGAGGGGAAGGGAGATGGGAGGAAAGGCACATGTGTGCTCCTGGGAGGGAGAGTTCACTGGATCCTCCATCCTAAGGGTTTTAAGGATGGAGATTTTAGGGGAGGTCCCAGGGGAAGATCTCAATGGAATATTCAGTAGTTTTCCAAGTGTGTCCATTCAGGGATGTGGTCTCCACTGATTGATTGTCCAGCACCAGGGCAGGGGGTCTTTTTTCATTGCATCTGGTTCTGACATCAGCCATGGCTGGTTTTGTTCCTTATCTGGGCCTGGAGCTGAAATACAACTGAGGCCTCGCTGTTATCTCTAGGAAGGAAAGATCAGGGGGTCCAATCCTCCTGACCAGCAATATGCTAGGGGAGGAAAAGTCACCCCGGGGCGAGGTCCCGCCCTACAATTGATTGTCCATAGCTAGGAACCTGGGGCTTTCCATCCTGGTGACCTTCTGTACCTGGCCCATGGACCTCGCTCTGCTCATGTCTGTCTAACTACCTACAACATCATCACTTACATTTTTTTAAAAAAAATTTAAGGTGTGTACACAGTCATATGACTATATAACTTTACAGCTTAGAGCCAGGGTCCTTTCTGTTAATGAGAATTAATTCAGTTCTGTTAAATGCTGCCATATGGATGGACATTTCGTTGCTGATTTGAGGGTTTTCTTTGAAATGTCTGTGTTTCAACCTGGAAACTAATACTGAGTGTATCATATCTACCAGGTGCAGCAGAGGAATGTATTCAATTTTTTACTTTATTTTTTATCAAGTTTTAAATACTAAAGGACAGACACAAAGAAAGACCATGCTTACTGGAACTGCTGATAGGGCTTCCGGTCCAGTTCATTGCTGTAAACAGAATGCTTTCTGAGGCTCTTTTTAGTTATGTGTTTGTGGCCACCAACAGCGTTCAGTGGGGCCTTTGTAAATGCACTCTTTATCTCTGATGACAGTTGATTGACATGTGAGCCATGAGCTGGTGGTGTTGGAAGAAGTAGACTGGATTTCTATAAAGCTGTGGATAGTGCCTGAACCTTCCACTACCAGATCTAAATATTACAATTTCAGCTGTAATTCTTTAATGCCTGAAAATTATTAGCCTTAAAAACCATTCAAATATTTCAGTGTCGAGTCCATTTCTTCATTCATTGAAAATGCATTCAGTGAATACACATTTGATGGTAGGGGCTGCTTATTGCAACATTTACTAACATATCTTTTAACTCCTTGCTTACCTTTTTGTCAAAATATGAAGTGATGTTTCTATTTTGATTTGCTTTCTTATTTTTATTAGTGATGTTAAGAAAAATATCCACATAATACAGGGGTAGGCAAAGGTAGGTTTACAGTTGTGAATACACGAAACACAGAGTTTATTCTTGTATTATTATTGTATTGTGATTTATTATATATTAATCATTGTCTTATTTATTTGTGTTACAACTGTAAACCTATTTTTGCCAACTCCTATATATTTTAATTTTATTTTGTAATTGATTATGTTATTAAAACCATGAGTTAATTCTGATTTTGAGGAAATACTGTCTTTGTGATATTCCATTGAGATGACATTTGATAAGTGTATTTGAAAATAGTAAAATATACCAAATTAGTTTTAAGTCTCTCTCTCTCTCTCTCTCTGTCTCTCTCTCTCTCTCCTGTATTGTAGCTCACTTAAATTAAAAAAGGAAGAATTTTTTACCATGCATAATTCTGTGAAATACTAGCATAATACTATATATAAAAAGATAACTAAAATAAGCTATATTATGCATTTTGACCTGAGCTTATCTGTTTTAACAGACTAGAAATCTCTTATCTGAGAAATAGTAATTAAAACCTTTTATTCCCAGTTATACAAATCCTTTTATAATCTTTCAAAAGAACATAATGACAGAGTGTAATCCAATGCAGATTGCAAAGAAAAAATATGTTAGGTGTATGATACCAAAGACTTTATTTTATGCTGCGAATTGTAGCATCCCATGACTAATTCTCTTTGAAAAACAACTTCAAAATACTTCTCAAGTGCAACAGCACTTGTATTTTATTCCATTCTTTTACTGCATAATTATAATTTTTATTCTTTTGTGGTATTTAATTTTTTCACAAACTTATTTAACATCAAGTGGTTTTAAGTGTTGTCAGTGGATCTGGACAACAAAGCTGGTGAGTAGTTCTCTCTAATCAAGAATCAATATTTCTATCCTGAAAAGAACATAGTGTCCTTGGAGATGTGATTCTTGGTATGGAAATAGTTTAATTATAAACAGTGTAATCCAATGTGGATTGCAAAGGACAAGATGTATATTGTTTGCATATTATTTGGGGATCTAAGGTTCATTCTTGGGTTTTGCTTCTGTCATCAGGCTTAATAGAAAATAGTAAATCCCATAACTCAAACTACCTGTTCGTAGGAAATTAATTCAAAAGTGTAAGGCAGAAAACATCAGTGAAACACAGACTTCTTAAAGATGCAAAGACTTGATATTAAGCCAATTATACCATGATCACTACCTGATTTAGGATTTACTGGCTAATATCTCAAGGTTTCAAAATCATATCTGAAATAAAAGGGTTAGAGGGAAAAATCTTAAATGGATTTACAATATAAATTGTGATTTTGTTAACCAGTAAGGATGTGACATGTTTTTTTGTAAATGATGTAATTATTTTCCTGTGTTGGACAAAAAATGCTTGTTTACCTCGCCATTCTAATAAATGACAATAGGGTGTTGCTGCAGTGTTATTTTCTAAACTGTTAATTTTAAAAGCATCAACAAAGCAATTAGTATCCAGTTAACTATATGACAGGCAGAGAAAGAATTTGCATGCCGAAAAAGAAAAGCTCCAGCCATGCCTTGGCAAAGTCTGTTATGCTTTGGAAGTCAAAACAAATGACTCTTGAACCATAGATCTTGATGAAGTTATCTAACCAAACAGAATGTACAGATATGGTGGCTATGTCCTACTCTGCAAGTAAAAGAGAGAGAATATCCGGAAAGAATTAGCCTATTGCAGAAAATTGAAAAGGCGTACAGTTTTGCAAACAGAAGCTTTCTTTTCTGTGGGTTAAATCTAATCAATATGTTGTACACATTACATTTATACAATGTTATATGTCAACTAGTGGCCCGATACATGAAATTCATGCATGGGGGGCGGGGAGTGTTCCTCAGCCCCGCCTACACCCTCTCCAATATGGGACCCCTCGGGGGATGTCCGACTGCCGGTCCCTCTTGCAATCTGGGACCGCTGGCTCCTATTTGATCGCCCCTAATCATTCTGCCTGCTGGCCTGCTCGCCCCCAACTGCCCCCCTGCCAACCTGCTCACCCCCAACTGCCCCTCCTGCTGGCCTGATTGCCCCCAACTGCCCCCCCTGCTGGCCTGCTCACCCCCAACTGCCCCACTGCAGGCCTGGTTGCCCCCAACTGCCCTCCCTTGCTGGCCCTATTGCTCCCAACTGTCCTCCCCTGCTGGCCTGTTTGCCCCCCAACTGCCCTCCCCTGCCAGCCTGATCACCTACAACTGCTCTCCCCTGCCAGCCATCTTGGGGTGGCCATCTGGTGATGACATAATACGATGCCACCTAGGCTTTTATTATTTAGGATAGTTGGCAAGATTATGGGGAAGCAGTCATTCCATACACACCTTTTGGAAGTTCAAACTAGAATACTTTTTGGATTATTTGAGTAACAGATATAATATTTAAACCACTTGACCTGCCAATTATATTTCTTCTATTTATTAGAAACACTGGCCCCAGAATGCAACTATATGTTAAAGGGCATCCATTAGAACATATTATATAATGGAGAAAATTTGGAACAGAGTAATGTCCATTTTTAGGAAAAATTTTAGAAATATTCTGCTGTACTTAAAAGGAAAAAGATAGGTCTATTGTTCAATTGGAAATGATTTCTAAAACATAATTATGATACTAATTTCAAAAACTCTCTTGTGAATCTTGCTATTACTAAACTATGACATAGTTTATTCTGAGTATTAATATCACTGGCAGAAGGTATGAAGGATATTTAATAGGTTTCTATAAATAACTCAAACAATAAATTCACACATAATCTGTTAGCTGCCTGAGGCGAAAAGTCTTTATTTCTAGCTGTTCATTGCAGTAGAATAACTGGGCACGTATGTAATTTGAAGAGCTGGGATTTTGAGAGAACCCAAGATTTCATAAACTGTGGTACATACAATTTCTATGGTTATCTTCCATGAATAACAAAACATTTGCAGAATAACATGAAAATATCTGCAGAATTACACAAATGATGTCTGCAGGAATAAT
Source organism: Myotis lucifugus (assembly GCF_000147115.1). Classification (NCBI taxonomy): domain Eukaryota; kingdom Metazoa; phylum Chordata; class Mammalia; order Chiroptera; family Vespertilionidae; genus Myotis; species Myotis lucifugus. The sequence goes on along the minus strand of NW_005871325.1, from coordinate 1,445,810 downwards.
ACAAATAACAAAATGTCTGTGGGATAGAAAGCTCCATTACTGGAACAGACAACAGCATATTATTTTCTACTCCCATTTCCATAATAATTAGCTCTATGACTAGAAATAAATACTTAACCTCTCCAGGTCTTAATTTTGCCAATTATCAAACAGAAGGATAGACTAGGCAAGACCTATATTCAGTTCCAACCCTTGCTTCATATTTGTTAAATTCTGTTTTCTAAAAACCCAATTAGAAACCAAAAATTGCAATCACAGTTCTTTCATGTGTAATGTAAACAAAGAAAAAAAAAAGAAGTCCAGCAGGAGATTAATGAGGTAAATACTTAAAAGTGCAAAGGCTGAATCAAGGGATCACCATATTTTAAATTTTAATATCAGAATATCTTCAAAAATAAGTATCACACTGCAGTAGTCACAACATTGTAAGTGAATAACCTCTCCTTCTCTTGTTTGAGATCACTGAACAATATAAGATGGAAAGAATTATGACAATTAGAAAATGTTATCTGGTATTTTGTTGCATTTCTGAAGCCAAATTAAATTGGTTTAAGTTCTGATTATGCCATTTACTAGCTATAAAATTGAGCAATTAGAATGTCAGACAAAGAAAAAAACTTCTCTTGGCTAGGATAATTAATATTTAAATAGAGGGGAAATAATACTAACTGGTCCTAGGTTGATTGTGAGGTCTGATTAGATAACTTAAATTAAATAATTCAAATAAAGAATGTAGATAGTGTTTGACACAGAGTAACTTCTCAGTACTTGTGGTGTTTATTATTAGCATTTCTGGCTTTTGGGTTTACTGATGTATTTAATATGGCCTTCTATGCACTTAATATTATAAATATTCACAAAAATAATGTTTGTTACTATAACATAATTCCTTCAGCCACTTATAATGTATTTTTAATTTAGTGTGAGGTAATGATCCCCAAGCCCCAGAATGGACTTACAATACATGCAATGTGTTGGATACTCCAACTTTTCCTCATTCCTGTCAAATGCCACTTTTAATATTGCAAATTAAATTTCTATAGCTAAATGGATCTGTTTTCAATTTCTGCAAATGAAAAAAGGTGTATCATTGTTTTGGAGAGAATAAATATCTACTTGTAAATTGAGTCTATTTATACTTTAGTCTCAGGTGTCAATGGGTAATTGTCATTTACACCATATGGTGCCACTTAATATTATTCCATTTAACAACACTAACTAGTAACTGTTAGCTTTATCTCACTGAAAATTTCACTACCATGCTTTTTCACTGAAATAGAGTTATTATAAGCATAGCTACGTCAATTATATCATTAGAATTTTCAAGGAGAGCCAAATTTTAAACAGTGATCCTAAAAATATACACACACACAAAGATTTGTAACTAGGTGTTAAGTTTGTGAAATACTCCATACTTTGTTCCTCTTGTTATTGGGTTAAATACTAGTATTAGGGGGAAAAGCATTATTTATTTAACCTTGCCTACAGAGAGTTTTTCAAATATAGTCAACCAACTATCTCTCAAACTTTAATATCTCATAAAAAAAACTGTTTTCTATGGAGAATAGCTTAGAAATAGATAGGGATCTATATCTTCTGGTTTTAAAAAGTATGAACTCAAGTCGCATATCTTTGAAAACATAAAGGATAAAGTATCAATAGATTTCCTCTCCTTGGAAACCAAAGTACTAAAAACCTCATCTAACTTTTTTTATGGTAAATAATCACTTCAGCTATATCATCCAGTATATAACCTGATGGGAACAAAAGGGCATTCAATCTCATCTGCAAGGATGAAAGTGATTGTCTTTCTGAATGATTTCCAGCATTACTTCACTTAGACAAATAAGTTTGGATACTTGGTTTTCACACTACAGTATTCTATTTGTTCAGATACAATAATGCAGAATCATAATACTATCATATGGAAGATTCAGGTGATGACTATGTATATGAATAGTAGTAGCGTTAATAACTCAACATCTATAATGCTTGAATTTGAAACTGGAACCTACCAGTTTGGAGCTATGTGACATTAGAAAAACTGCATAAATTCTATAAACCTCAGTTCCCTGATCTAAATAATCAGGAAATATTGCAAGTGCACCCACAAGTTTTTGTGTGTAGATTTAATATACTATTACATGTAAATTTCTTTGAACAGTATTTGGCAGAGACTAAACATTGAACAAAAAAGTCACTTTTTATTGTTATTCTGTGGACCAGCAGTTTTTATTTACTGAAAATAAAACAAAACTCTCATTGCCCCAGATGGCTTCTCAGTGGTTAGAGCATCAGCCCAAGGATGGAAGGGTGGAGGGTTTGATTCACTGGTCAAAGGCGGGTACCTTGGTCGCAGGCTGGATCCCTGGCCTGGTCAGGGTATGGGAGGCAACCAATCAATGTGTTTCTCTCATGTAGATGTTTCTCTTTCCTCCCCTGAACTCTGTCTGAAAATCAATGGAAAAAAATATCCCCCAATAAGAATTAAACACACACACACACACACACACACACACACACACACACACACACACTATTGTAAGTGTTTAGTTCCATTTAACTTTTTTATTATTTGTCAAAGGACTATATGTTCATACTCTACCTAATAATGTGGGGTTTTCTTGTTTGTATCAAACCAACGTTATTAGAATAGTTTTAGGTTCATAGCAAAATTGAGTGGGAGGTACAGAGATTTCCCATATGCTCTTTGCCCCCACTCATGCATAACTCCCCCACTATCAGTACCCTTCACTGTGCATGTGTTACAGTTGAGAAACCTACACTGACACACCATGATCACCTCAAATCCATAGTTTATACTAGGGTTCACTAATAGTGTTGTAATTCAATGCCTTGGAACAAGTATATAATGACATATGCCCACCATTAATAGTATCACACAGAGTAGTTTTTGCTGCCCTAAAATTCTTCTATGCTCCATCTATTCCTCCCTCATTCTTACTTAAACTTTGGTAACGAATGACCTTTTTACTTTTTCCCATTGTTTCGCCTTTTCCAGAATATCACATAGTTGGAATCATACAGTATATAGCTTTTTCAAATTGGCTTCTTTTAATTAGTAATGCACATTTAAATTTCTTCCATGTCTTTTCATAGAGGGATAGCATATTTTTTTTTAGTGTTGAATAATATTCCATGGTCTGGATGTCACATAGTTTATTCATTCACCTCCAAAGGACATCTTGGTTGCTTCCAGGTTTGAGCAATTATGAATAAAGCTGCTACAAACATCTGTGAGCAGATTTTGTGTGGACATAAGCTTTCAACTCCTTTGGGTCAATACCAAAGATTGCTATAGCTGGGTCTTATGGTAAGAGTATGTTCAGCTTTGTAAGAAACTAACAGTCTTTCTCAATGGCTGTGACATTCTGCATTCCTACTGGTAATGAATGAGAGCTCCATCAAATCCTCACCAGCATTTGGTGTTGTCAGTGTTCTGGATTTTGGTCATTCTAATAGGTGCTATTTTCTAAGAATGGAGATGTATTCTTTCCTTCCCAGGAGGTAGACTTAATTTAAGTATCTGGTTACACATTTTATAAGTCTTATTGCAACCAATGTGGATAAGGATCAGGAAACATAACCTTGGCAAGTGTTTCTATGGAATAACTAGAATTATAAAATTAGGCCATTCATGACTTTTCTCTAATAGTCATAACTTTTTAGAAAAAAAAAGGTTTTTGCTTTCTAAATCCAACCCCCTACTCCAACTCCTCCTGGGGAAAATATTTATATATGTTGTATATATAATGTATTTATTATCATTATTTTAATATAAAATGTATTCACATATATGTAAATATACTGGAGCAGTAAAAATGTATATATACTTAGATATGTGTAAATTATACACATATATGTGTGTGGTGTGTGAATACTTTTGTTGCACACACTGTCTGCCTAAACTGCTTTGACTCTTTCTGGCTTATTGTCTTTCAAACTGTGTCTCCCACTGTTTTATTTAATTTTCTACTCCTGTCTAAACCTATTCCTGAATGTGTTTTTCTTGGAGACTCCAATATGTTAAATCATACAATATGGCCACTTATTTTTTGTCATGTATAAGAAGTATTTCTTCTGGTCCAGTTCAGCCACCCATTCTCAAATGACTATTTTTCATCAATAAAAATGATGATTTCAGTCTCAATCATTAGTCTTCAATTTTTATCCCTCTAATTTAAAAATCTTACTGACACAATTTCTTTACTTATTCATGTAGTAATAAATTACCATAATCTCCACACTGTAACTCATACTTGATTAAAATTGTAGCTGAAATCAATAGCCATATATTTCAATGGCACTTAATGAAAAATGATAAGAAGCTATTAATCTGTTTTTATTTGAACTCCACCTCTATCGGTATGTGTTTTTCTTACTTGATTATGACCTTCTGGGCAACAAGAATCTTATCATGTTTACTTTTATGTCTTGTGCATAGTAGGTACTATATGAACACTGGTTGTATTAAAGTTGAGTACAAAATGCAAAAGGATAAACATAATGTAATTTTTAAACTAATCTGTCTGCTTGAAGATGATTCACATATTAGACTGCCTATCCAACATCCCTACTCAGAGTTCTGATATCTGAAAATTAATTTATCTGAGGCCAATGTTTTGTGTGTATGTTAAATCCCACTTCCAAACTGAGATTTTATATCATTCTTTCTCATTTTTTTCAAATGACAACATTATTCTTTGAGTATCTTTGGTCAATAAAAGCGAAGCTATACTTAACTCTAGTCTTTCATATACTGCATTGAATCCATCTGTGAACTCTGTCCATACTGCCTTTTAAATACATTAAAAATCTGATTATCACTGCTACCACCCTGGCCACGCAATCAACCTGTTTTTCCTGACCTGTTCTAAGGACCTCGCATTTAGTCTCCAGGTTTCACCATTGTTTCTCTACAAACTATATTGTACAAAGCATCTAGCACAATCTGTCTTAAAACTTATGATTCCTCCTTATGAGGAGGAGTTGAAAAAGCTGAGGAGTGTCCCTTTTACCTAATAAAGAAAATATCCCAACTTGGAACTGATATTAGAGAGCACCTAGTATTCTAATATTTAAATATGGATATGTCCCTCTAGCAGCAGTTCTCAACCTGTGGGTCGCGACCCTTTTGGCGGTCAAACACCCCTTTCACAGGGGTCGCCTAAGACCATCCTGCATATCAGATATTTACATTACAATTCATAACAGTAGCAACATTACAGTTATGAAGTAGCAACGAAAATAATTTTATGGTTGGGTCGCAACATGAGAAACTGTATTTAAAGGGCCAGAAGGTTGAGAACCACTGCCTAGTGAGGCATAATAAATGCAGGCAGGGGAAGAGCGCAGGAAGAAAATGTAGTTGCAAAAAAAAAAGTGAGGAAAATATCAACAATAAGTTTAATGAATTTCTGAAAAACTTCTGCAGTTACAGACAAAAGAAGAGTTATCATTCAGTTGTTGGCGTCTCTCTCTCTCTCTCTCTCTCTCTCTCTCTCTCTCTCTCTCTCTCTCTTCTTTAGATAGAGGACAAAGGGAGAGCAAAGGGAGAGAGCATTTTCCAGAAGTATCAATCAGACACCACTCCAGCAGGATATAAAAACAGATGACTTGTTTCTGAGGAAAAGATACCAAGAAAAAAAAAAGAAGAAAAACAAAATAAAAAACCTTTACACTCCATTTTTTTTTTTTTTTTTTTAGATAATCAGAAAAGAGTTCTGGGCACAATGCCATTAGTACTTTCTACTTCTGACCAGGAGCACGCACCTCTCTCCCATATAAGGCTTACCTAGATACAAGGCAGAATTTGTCTGCGAAATTTATTATTTCCTTTAAATAGCCATTTATCTAAAGAGAAAAAATGAATAAAATAGCTCTGGTATATTTATACAATGGAATAATACTAGGCCATAAAAAGGAAGAAAATTTTACCCTTTGGGACAGCATGGATGTACATGGAAAAACATTATGCTAAGTGAAATAAGCCAGTCGGAGAAAGATAAGTACCACATGATTTCACTCATTTGTGGAATTTAACTACTGAACTACCAAGGAAAATAGAGAGAGATTCATAGAGGGCAGGCGGACAACTCTGGTGGGGTTTGGGAAGTGTTAGGGAGGTGAAGGGATTGAGCAAAAAAGAAAAAAAAAGAAACTCATGGACACAGACAACAGTCTGTTGATTGTGGGAGAGTGGAGGTGGAAGAGGGTATAGTGAGGATAAATGGCGATGGAAAAATTAAAGAAAGAATAAAAAAGGTTATAGCACAGTTCTTACCAGAAGCTCTGAAAGTCAGTGATGGTGTGGTATCTTTAAAGTACTGAAAGGGAAAAAAATAAATCAAAATAAACTCTTGTCAACACAGACTTTTATGCGCAGTAAAATACCTTTCAAAAAGTAAGTGGAATAGAACATTTTTTAAAAAAAGTTTAGAGAATTTACTTCCAGCAGACGCATGCTACAAGAAATAATAGAGGATGTTCTTAGGGCAAGGAATGTAATACCAGAGAGAAATGTGTTTCTGTAAAAAGAAATAAAAACAAATGGAAACATTAAAAAGGGGAGCAAATATATTAAAAGTGTTTCCATTTATTTTAATATGTCTATAGGACAATTTAATGTCTAAAGCAAAAACCAGTGACAATTTGTTGTGGGTATATAACATATATAAATGTTGGTGATAGGTTTTGCATTATAAGCAAACTAGTCTAATAATACCTACAGGCCAATTGTAATAAAAACATAAATTATTACCTCTAAGGCAACCCCTGAAAAAAATTTTAAGTGGATTGTAACACGTAAGTCAATAGAGGTGATAAGATGGAATAAGAATAAATGTCAATAATATAGCAAACAGAAAAAAAGGAACAAATGAAACAAGGAACAAAAAACAGCTAAGATAATGATTGATTCAAATATGATCATATAAATTGTTGCATTAAAACAGAATTTTGAAGCACCCCAATTTAAAAGCAGAGATTGATAAATAGTATAAAATAGCAAGACCCAACTATATATTTAAACAATACTTTTAATAGAAAGACAACTTAGATAGGTTAGAAGTGGAAGTTTGGAAAAATATACATTGTGTCATCACTAAGTAAAAAAGGGGAATGCCTATATTATTATGAAATAAAGTAGATTCCAAAAATTATTGTCAGGGATAAAAACAAATATATAAAGATGTCAATTTATCAGAACTTCAAAATATCTAAAGCAAAAAGTGATAGAAAGAGATAAACTTAAATTATATTTGGAGACTTCAACAATTTTATCTCAGTAATAAATAAAACAAATAATATAAAATGAGTAAAAGTTATAAGATACCTAAAAAGAATTATCAACCAACATTACCTTATTTATACTTAGGTAACACTCCATCCAGTAATATAAGACTACCTATTCTTTTCATATGCATATGGAATCTTCACCATGATAGACAAAAACCATTAATAAAATTAAAACAATAAAAAAATAAATGCATGTTCTCTAAGAGATAAATTAAACTAAAAATTAAGAAGAGATAATCCCCAGATATTTGGAAGTCAAACAATATAATCTTCAACTCTCATGGGTCAAATAGGAAATTACAGTGAAAATTGAAAATATTTTGATTTGAATTAAAACTGAAACATAAAAATATATGGGCTGTACATGTAGCAGTGTTTGCTGGGAAATTAATAGCATGAGATATTTCATACTAGCAAAGTCTCACACCAATGCTCTTATTTCTGACAAAACTCCCTTTTCTTTTATCTCTTTTCAATTCCCCACCATCATGCTAATGCCTCTCTTTGATCAAATCCAACTGAAAGTCACAGGGTAAGAGAACCTGATTTACAGCCTAGAGAGATCATGAAGCTTCTTAGAGAATGTTGGGGGCAGAATTGGTGGGAACAAATGAAGAATAAACCACTAAATCATACTTTG
>NW_005871325.1:1392853-1432853 GCF_000147115.1 Myotis lucifugus | reverse complement strand
TATATATATATATATATATATATTCCAGAACTAGTTCTTCAGACCTTCTTTTTGGACCTCCTTTTTAGTTAGTCTCTGCCATAGAGGATCTTTGTGCTCTCTGCCACAGAGGATCTTTGTGCTATTGTCACTCAGCTGGCCATTGATGTTGTAAACTGGTGACAAAAAAACAACAACAAAACAGAAACAAAGACCAATGACCTAACCCAGCTAAGATCTTAAGATCTTTCTGAAAGTCACTGCACAAAAAAGAAGAAATACTGTACAGTGGCTAGATGACCACAATCATTGAAAGCAGTTTCTCTAAGAGATGACAGCTCTAATCTGAGTTCATCAGCCCTTTCTGAGCGGCTTTAATTCTTGTATCTCACATATGGTTAACATAACACAAAATACACAATGCTGTTTACCCCTTTGGCAGACTTAAAGGAAAACATATAGTCTCAGAGAGCACAGTACTCTGCCCAAACAGAAAGTGTTCTTATTAGGAATAAAGGTAGCATTTGACTATCTCACTATTTCAAACTACAAGAAGGACAACAATGAATAGGTATTATCATAGGGCCTCATGACTTAAAAGGTTTACCCTACTATTGTCTGTCCCAGAACAAAGTGAGAGTGTTTCCTCAAAATGAGTTCCAGTCTCTAAACTAGAAACTCTTAAAATACTAAACTAGGAAATACTAAACTAGGTAATTTTATACTTGAAAATATAGTTAAATTTTAGTCCTTTGGGGTACTTATTCAATTCATCTCTCCCTTCTCTCCTTCTATCCTTCCCTCCTTCCTTCCAACTTCCATCTGCCCCCTTTCCTTCCCTCTTTATTTTATGGTTCTTTCTTCCTTCCTTCCTTTCTTTCTTCCTTCCTTCCTTCCTTCCTTCCTTCCTTCCTTCCTTCCTTCCTTCCTTCCTTCCTTCCTTCCTTTCCCCTTTCTTTCTTTCTTTCTTTCTTTCTTTCTTTCTTTCTTTCTTTCTTTCTTTCTTTCTTTCTTTTTCTCTTTTGTTCTCCCTCTCACTCAGTCCATCTCCCTCTCTCTCTTTCATTTCTTCTTTCTTTCAGTGTGTGTACAGCTTAGTTTGAAAATAAAAGTTGTTTTAAAGTCTTTGGGTATAAATAAACTAAATAACTTAATGAACATAACAATATTTTAAAGGTTGTATATACTAGAAATAAGGACAAAATTAAAATCTTTCTATTTTCTCTCTCTTCTGTGTTCTTTCTTGTATAACTCTGAAAGAAACTATATTCTATACATTATTTATTTTGCTGGGAGGAATAGCATGTTAGAGTCCCCTTGGCATAGACTGTTTAGAAAAGGTGGTAAAGGCTATAATAAGCACTGTTCTCCATAAAGTAGAATTCCTAAAAGGTTATAAAAACATAAGAATATATACATTCTATTATAGATGTAGAAAGAAATGAAGTAAAAAAGGAACTGGCCCTTAATGCTTACAGAAAATGTTCAACTCACAAAAGTCAAATGAATATTTCTTATAAAGTTTAAATAATATAAATATCAATTAAAAATCAATCATAAAATATCCTACATTTTATATCCTATTATACTCTGACAATGCTTTCCCATATGTTTTGATATAATTCTGTCCTTATAAATAACCTTGTGAGATTTGGTTGAGGAGTTACTAATTTTCTCTCTTATTCTCAGAGGCAGCCCCAAATCCTCACTGAGTTGATTAAATATGCATAACTTCATTTTTATTCCCTGACTGATTCCAGAGTCAACATCTTAATATTGCTCAAGAAGTTATCTTCCTTAAACTAAGCTTCTGTGATAGAGAGAGAATATTTATAAGGTAATATATAAAGTGTTCTTATGATGGAGAGCCCAGGTGTTATAAAGAAAACATATTTCACATTTATTACATAATTTTAATTATTGTGGAAGAAATGTTTCAACCAGATACAGAGGAATTTTACCTATAAAATAGTTCTATATACTTTTATTAAAATGCATTTTCTCTGAAAATACCTTTTACGTATTCTAAGATTTAACTTTTGTTCATGAGTTAAGATTCAAAGTCTCTTACAGATGCAGGAAGAGTTTGCCTCACATTTTATGAACATGCAAAAGAGTACATCCGAGATTAAGATTTTGTGTTGTACAAGGCATGGGATGGAAGTCAGATGTAAGAAATTTCACAAACAGAGAACCACAGGAGGGCTGGCTGAGGAGAGACTCTTCAACTAGAAGGAAAAACAACAGCATTGCGAGGCTTTGAGGAGGCGCAGTGTGGAAAATTTAAAGGTACGGTGGTGCGGTGGTGAGGTGGTGCGCGCGCAAAGCGGGCTGGTGGCTGAGGGCGCGGTTGTCGTTTTCAATCAGGAGTGAGTCTCAGACTCTGGGCTACAGATCCGGGCGAGTCTCTAGGGACCCAGACTCAAACGGGAGAAGCGGGACTGTCTGGCTACGGCCCCTCCGAGGTTTGCAGCAGTTGCTGGGACAGAGAGGCAGAGCCCCTGGGGACGGACTGAGAGCAGCCATAGCTGCTCCCTCCCCCCGCCCTGTTGAGCCCGCCCCGCCCAAGCCCTGCGCACAGCCATTTGCCGATCGCCTCAGGCAATGGCTGGATTAGCGCCTCCCCAGAAGACAGACGTTTTCCACACAGCTGATTCCTACAGCCAGTCGGCCTGGTGGTCAAATCCCTCTAGTGTTAACTACAACAACTAAGGCTTGGCTAGAACAAGACTGCGCACAAAGACCACAAGGGGGTGCACCAAGAAAGCATAAAAGATGCGGAGACAAAAAAACATGACAGAAATGGAGGATATGGAGCTAAGAATCGCAATTTTGAGGGCTTGCTATAAATTTGAACAGAGCCTCACGAAAACTGAGACCCTCGATGCTACGATAAAGAAATTAGAAAGTAAGCATACACGGACTGAAATAAAGAATATTATACCCAATAGCAGACCAGAGGAGCACAAGAATCAAACCAAAGATTCGACAAAAAACACCCAACTGGAAAAGCAAAATGAAAAAAGAATCCGAAAGTGTGAAGATAGTGTAAGGAGCCTCTGGGACAGCTTCAAGCGGACTAATATCAGAATTATTGGAGTGCCAGAAGATGAGAGACAGCAAGATATTGAAAACCTATTTCAAGAAATAATGGCAGAAAACTTCCCCCACCTGGAGAAAGAAATGGACTTACAGGTCCAAGAAGCGCAGAGAACCCCAAACAAAAGGAATCCAAAGAGGACCACACCAAGACACATCATCATTAAAATGCCAAGAGCAAAAGACAAAGAGAAAATCTTAAAAGCAGCAAGAGAAAGAGGCTCAATTACCTACAAGGGAATACCCATACGACTGTCAGCTGATTTCTCAACAGAAACTTTGCAGGCCAGAAGGGAATGGCAAGAAATATTCAAAGTGCTGAATACCAAGAACCTACAACCAAGATTACTTTATCCAGCAAAGCTATCATTCAGAATTGAAGGTCAGATAAAGAGCTTCACAGATAAGGAAAAGCTAAAGGAGTTCATCACCACCAAACCAGTATTATATGAAATGCTGAAAGGTATCCTTTAAGAAGAGGAAGAAGAAGAAAAAGGTAAAGATACAAATTATGAACAACAAATATGCATCTATCAACAAACGAATCTAAGAATCAAGTGAATAAATAACCTGATGTACAGAATGAACTGGTGATTATAATAGAATCAGGGACATAGAAAGGGAATGGACTGACTATTCTTGGGGGGAAAAGGGGTGTGGGAGATGCGGGAAGTGACTGGACAAAAATCATGCACCTATGGATGAACACAGTGGGTGGGGAGTGAGGGCGGAGGGTGGGGTGGGAGCTGGAAGGAGGGGAGTTATGGGGGGAAAAAAGAGGAACAAATGTAATAATCTGAACAATAAAGATTAAAAAAAATTATATATAAAAAAAAAGAAATTTCACAAACAAATTTGAGCTCAGAATAAGTAAATGGAGTTAGTTTTAATGAAGTCCAGGTCAAAGAATGTGCTATGAGAAAATGAAGAAGATGGTAATTTTATAAGGAGCAAATTCTCTTCTCTCTAAGAAAAAGGTTATAAAAAAAAAAGACAAAGTTGAAAAAGTCTAGTAGATACCTTCATATACCCCCATGAGACTTATTAAACCTATCATAAATTTATCCCTCATGGATTGTCATTGTTTGAGAGGTATGTTTTTGCAGAATTTTTTGTTCCATGCAAATATGCATTGATACATATTGCATAAATTAATGTATGTATCCATGCCTACGTCTTTATCTGTCTGCTCTATCATTTGCATACCTGGAATAGCGATATCCAACAAAAACAAATAATGTGTGCCACAAGTAAAAGGCATGTCTATAACATCCTTAATGGAAACACCATGTTAATTTCATCAGCCATTCACATATATTCTAAAAACATGTGAAAAGCAGTATTGCACATTTTTATTTTCCTGATAACTAAGTAACACCTGAAACACAAGTCAAAAAAATAGACATCAGTTTTAACAGTCACATACTGTTCTTTTGCAATATTTAACAAATTGGATTAAATTGGTTATTAGATAAATGTTCTAGCATTTATTATGAACAATGCTTACTAATTCTCTTTGTACACATGGCTTTGCCTGAGTGTGCATCAAATCTGGATATTCAAATCATGTGAGAAGAGGGATTTATAGGGAAATAATAATAAAGCTTGGGCATAGATATCTTGACATGTTCTTATGTTCTCATCCAGCTTCCCTTCCCCTTCAGGTATTGCAGGCAAATGCATACGCAGGAGACAATGGTAGACAATGGAATATGTAACCAGGCAACTTTGAACTTTAAGCCTAGTAATGTTCTCTAGTGAGAAAGATTTGACCGTGTGGAAATATAGTTTTACTTATGCTAAAGAAAGAAATAAAAGAAAGTATTTTCCTAAAGGCTAGAGAGCCCTTCTTAGAGCCACAGATACAACCCCATCTCTTTGGAGCTGTGGTAAATAAGCATGTTTGTATAGACATACACTGGTATAGCAAGAATGCAAAACTTCCCCCCCACCTGCTACCCCCAACCCCGACAAACCCCATACTCTGCCAAAGCCTCTCTCTTGACCTCTTGAGAAAGCAATTTGATGGCTTAACAGGGGTGGGCAAACTTTTTGACTCGAGGGCCACAATGGGTTCTTAAACTGGACCGGAGGGCTGGAATAAAAGCATGGATCGAGTGTTTGTGTGAACTAATATAAATTCAAAGTAAACATCATTACATAAAAGGGTACGGTCTTTTTTTTTAAGTTTTATTCATTTCAAACGGGCCGGATCCGGCCCGCGGGCTGTAGTTTGCCCATGGCTGGCTTAGCAGATGTGTGAAAGGTAGAACTACATGGATTATAGCATGCAGGAAATCTACTTAAAAGATTTCATTTTTCCAAATGCAAAATTTAATGAACTCCAGAATAGGTAAAAGAAGAAAGTTAACAAAACAAAACAATGATTTGGCCATTTTATCATTCTGCAAAATCATATAACTAATTTTCAGAAATTACTTTGCTTTCACAATAGAAAACATTTTGTGACTATAGCAAAGTTGTCACTCATATGGACATAAACAAGTGAAAATTTAAGTCATACACCTGTTTTCATAGAGCTTGACCCAGATTTATTTTACCTTGTTCAGAAATAAGAAAACACAGGCATTAAAAGGTGGTATATGAATGTACCATACTAGTCAAGGTAGAGAGCTAATCAGTATCAAAAGACTTAAAATTTTCCATTTCAATTTCCAGAGGAAAATTCTAGGATAATTGATAGACTGTCTAGGTTCAAAGAGAGATCAACTCTATAAAAATCTTTCATGATGCCAGCAGGGAGAAAGGGGAAAATGGGAAGAAAGAAAAATAAACTGCCACGACAAAAGGATGTTGTACAAATGGGAGAATGATGAGGCCTGAGAGACTGTCTACACACCAAAATGTGCACAGTGGCTATTCGTTGTTTGTGCAGTTACAGTGATAGTTTTAAAGTTTAATTTTATATTAAATTTAATTAAATTAGGCAAAAATGCACAAACTATCCAAAAGTTATATAGTACAACCTAGTGCATATTTTAAATCGTAATTATGCTTATAAAAACGATCATTGCAATAACGGATAGTAAAAAATAATCTTTCTTATAAATTAATATGCAGAAATATTAAGTGATAGTAAAGAGAATAAAACAGCATTTTAGAATATCTATTCTGTAAGACCAGGCATACTCTAATACATGGAGTAAAAGGTTGTCTTAATATGAAAAACCCTAGTCCACATTGTTACAGATTCAACAGATTCATCACAAAAACAAACAAAAAATGAATAGCATTTGCTTTATTAAAATGTTTAAGTATTATTATTTTCTGATATATATTTATATATTTTTATAAATGTTAATAAAATATATATATTCAAAAATTCTAAGTAGTTATGATTTTCTGGTTATATATAATCTAAATATCCTTTTAAGTTCTTTGTGCTCTCATTTCATTAGTTATGCTATATGACTTTTTCTCTCATTGGAATAGACCCTCTGAAATAATATTAGGTGTAATAGAGGCATTTTTTAAAAAATATATTTTATTGATTTTTTACAGAGAGGAAGGGAGAGGGATAGAGAGTCAGAAACATCGATGAGAGAGAAACATCAATCAGCTGCTTCTTGCACTCCCCCCACTGGGGATGTGCCCGCAACCAAGATACATGCCCTTGACCGGAATCGAACCTGGGACCCTTCAGTCCACAGGCTGACGCTCCATCCACTGAGTCAAACCGGTTAGGGCAGCATTTTTTAATAGGAGCAAAATTTATAGCATTAATGACTATTTTTGAAATAGATAGGATGATAAAGAAATGCTTGTATGTTTGTATAAAAATACTAGTAGCTTTTTTTATTGAATGAAATTATATGCCATGCTATTAAAAGGATTATATACATTTTTTATATATTGATACATAAACTGTGGTTATAGATTTCTTAACAGTAATAGAAATAGTTGCACTGATACGAGCGAGCCATTATTTCTTAGTTTAAACTCTATATACAGGTGTTGTTCTTTAGCATACCGCTTTATTCCTTTCAGCAATATAGTTGAACCTGTTAGAACATTTAGTGTCTTTGTTATACTACCTTTAAGATGAGATGGACCTTCCTTTTGTGAGACTGTACTTGGGCAATTTGTCTTCATGTCTTTGCCTTTGCTCTGGAGCTCTCTCCTGGGCATTGCTGCAGCAGGGCTGCTCATTGGTCCTGCTGCTCTGCGTCCAGGAAACTGCAGGCTCCCTTCCTGGGAGCTCAAAGGGCTGGTCGGCTTTCGAGGGCAAAACATATGGAGTCCATCTACGGATGTGTTTACCACCCTAACAATGCTAATTGCCAGAGAATTTCTGTAGAGAGGTAAATATTTCTTTACAGTCCTCTAAGCAATTCTTTTTTTTTCTTTTACTCATGTCCATGGTATTTTTTAACCAAAGCTCATTGATAAGAACATAACTATGCAACACTGTTAATATAGATTTGTATGTTTATAGGCCAACTTTCAGGCTTTCTGAATCCTTTTACTTCATTTAGTGTGGATGCCTTCCAAATAACATATAATTGCTACTTTAATTATAAATCATATAAATTAACCATCTACAAAACACATAGTTATAAAATATATGACTTAGACAAAGGCAATGCATTATTAATGACAGAGGAAAACTATAGCACGCTGATGAAAAGGTGGAGAATATTTTCAAGTTGTCTCTCTATTTTATTTTACCCAATCTCCTGCTTATATAAAACACACCCACACTCACAAACACTATTTTTTCTGACTATAAATAATTTAATCCTCTGCTGCTGAATGACTGGAGGAAAACTTGCAAACACAATGATTAAACCTAATTCAGGCTTGTGATCATGAATTGTGAATTCACCTTAACGCCTCCAGGCAGCTACAATATTGTAGCTCACAATTGTATGTTCTTTTCTTCTAGGCCACTCACAATTGTATGTTCTTTTCTTCTTTAGCTGACTACTTTTTCTAACTCCCTTTTTTCTATCCTTCAAGCCCATTATCTCCTCTTCCAAGTTCATTCTCTGATGCTAGCCCTTGCTGCTTCTTTCATTTGAAACATAGTTGAAGCCAGGCTAAGAGAAATCAGATTCCTCCCTTGACATCCACCCATCCATCATGTGGCCACATGATCATCTCTCATGGATTCCTGTGAAGTCCTTCCTACCTCCTAGCTCCTCTGCTGTGTCCTCTCGAGTTGGCAGATGGATTATGGGTGAGACCTGGTTTACTTTAAGTGCATCAGCTGGTATGTTAGGGGACTAACCTAGTTACTATCTCAAAACAGACACAATAGAGGGGGTAGCTCCCAGGAAGGTTCAGATCTGTCAATAACGCATGGTAATAACTATTGGGATTGCAGCTCACAGTGGGCCCAAGAAGGATTGAGTAGTCACTACAAACAAGAGAGTAGAAAGCAGAGCAGATGCCCTGCAGGTGAGGTGAAAGAAGCAAGCATGCGCACACATTTTCCTTCAAGACATTTGTCCTTGGGAGTCTCTTTTGACTCCTCTCCTCAGTGAGATTTTGACAGCTTTTAATCAGTGGCTCAGGAACTGTAAAAGTTCCAGATGTGTTCAGGCTCCTAATATTATGACACGTGAGCATATGCCTAACCTATATGTCTTCCTGAGCTATCCAGTATCCATAAATCAAAGTCCTAAATTTACACGAACTGTGTAGCAGATAGAGAAAATGTACTCCCTATTTTTATATACCCAAATGATAAACCAGCTGAAAACACTGGCCTTCTCCTGAAGTAAGTAAATAGGTATGTTGGAAAAAAATATATATATATACTTTATTACAAATGGCTTTAACAAAGGAATTTATTCTTAAGGTGGTATCTCATTCAGATTTTGTTTCTACATATCTTTCTACAGAAGCATAAAAGCATTTTAAACCTACCAATGCCAATAGCTTTGTTCTAAACTGAACCAACTACTAGACAGATTGCCATGAATTTCAAATATGATTAATATTGCCTTCATAAAATTGTATCACTGTAATTCACCACATGGTATATTTAAACTCTTGTGATCCAAATTGCTTTTTTATATGACATTATCAAGATGAGGCTGGCTTTGAAAAAATTATAACTTAATTCTTTTTAGCCACAGTTTATGACAGAAAAGAAAGGAAATAGAGGCATTGATCATGTTTTAATTGGTTGGCACATTTCTTTTGATCACTATTTCTCAAGGTGATGAAAATGCCCTTTCATTTTTGCTGATCTGTCAATATACTTTTTGAATGCTGTAAATTGCTCAAAGGAATTTGACATATAAGAAGATGATGAAAAATTATCTTTCATCTAGCTGTAATGTTCTTACAATTCTGAAGAACCAGGCATTTAAAAAGTGTATTTAAATGCCTAAGTCTGGAATCTACAATACAGTAACCTCTGAGACAGAAATACTTTCTGGCAAGAGGTCCATGGAAATTCTACAGTATTTTTATCTTTTGTTTTTGGTCTCTCTCTCTCTCTCTCTCTCTCTCTCTCTCTCTCTCTCTCTCTCTCTCTCCCTTTCTCTCCTTCCCTCTCTCTCCCTTCCTCCCTCCCTCCCTTGCTCCTTGTCTTTGTCTTGTCTCTTTCTTTCATTCCTCACTTATCACAACTTACATTTTCCTGCAATGTTCTGATGGCTCAGGGAACCTCTCTTGACTCTTCATTTTATCATGTCTATCTTTGAACATTACTAGGGTTGGTGCCCAACCTTGAGATTTGAATCTTTAGATTTATGGCTTGGTTGCATACCCTGCCAGAATTTGGTTTTCCTTTCAATCCTACATTTAGTTTCATGGACTAATTTTGGCTCCATGATCTGAAGCCTGTCCTGTCCTAGTACTTTAAAGAAGTGAGTGTGACCTGGCTGGCGTGGCTCAGTGGTTGAGCATTGACCTGTGAACCAGAAGGTCATGGTTTGATTCCACATGCCATGGTTACGGGCTCGATCCCCAGTAGAGGATATGTGGGAAGCAACCAATCAATGATTCTCTCTCATCATTGATGTTTCTATCTCTCTCCCCCTCTCCCTCCCTCTCTGAAATCAATAAGAATATATTTAAAAAAATAATAATAAAGAAGTGAGTGTGGAAAAAGATGAAAATAAATAAATAAGCAAACAAACAATGTAGAACTTCTTTCTTGGTATATGGGTATAAAAAAGAAAGTAGAGATCTGATTGTAGAAGACCTTGATTGCCAAAATATGTGTAACCAAAGGAGTTTTTGTGATTAGGGCAGTAAAATGTTGAAAGTGATATTCCCTGAAGTTTAATTTGACTCAGGGATGCAAAAGGGATTAAAGAAAGGTGACAGGGACAGAACCCAGTAGGGGGCAGTGTGATGTGGAAGTGGACTCCAGAGCCAAGTGGTAGCAGGAAGATGGAATTTCCCTTCTTTTATTTGAGAAAACACACTGAATACCCAAGCCCAGCACATAAAAAAGTATCTGCTCATGATTTAAAAGTAACATTGGATTCTCCTCTAGCTCATTTGTTTCTGCTTACAGCTCTATATTTACAAGACAGTGCTGATTTTTTAAGAATTGCTTCCGAAGATTCAAGCATGTGTTTACAACTCCTTAAATTTTCCAGCTTTTCAGACCTATGACATGAATATATGTTTTGATAAACACATAGAAGTGAATGCTTTGGCCCCCCTTTGAAATTACTCTATGAAGCGCATAATATTAGAAAATAGCTTCTGTTGAAGACTTACATCGATGTTTCTTCCTTTGCCATACGTTATATATCTGTTCTACCTTAAGTTTACAAAACACTACAGATCAAAGGAAGCAATAAACTCGGTGGCAGAGTCTACATATAAAACACGGTCAGTTCTGTGTTCTGCATCTCTGCTCAAAGTGATAAAATAGGGGAAAAAATTGAACATAGGGAGAAAGGCCAATATTTTAGGTTTATATATAACCACCAAGTCCATTGTACTTCTATAATAATAAATGCCTTACCAAGCAAAAACATATTTTGTTTGCCTACATATTGTGAGAGGATAGAGAAAAGTAAGGCAAAGATTAAATAAATATTTTCATTAGTAAATATATTTTAAAATTATAATAGCTCAGTACAGAAATATTATATTCTTGTCCACATGTGAGCTGTAGTTGCAGACTTGTGCCTCCTTTTCTTTTCTTTTTCTTTTCTTTTTTTTTTTTGGTAGAACTATTTTACAACAAAATGTGTTCTTTATCTCTGGATGATCCCCTCATATGCCTTTTCTGCAAAATAGGAAGAAAAAAAATCATTATGTATCTTATATTGTTTAAACATCACCAGCATATATGTTTTGATAGTCCCTGTCCACAGATATTAACTTGGGGCGGGGAGGAACACAAATATTTTCTTCCCCAAGACTGTCGACTGGTTCTCTTTAGGCCTTTATCATGTATGTGTATGTGCACATAGAACCATATTTCAAGTAGTTTTTCTAAGTGCATGATTATATACCATATACAGTTTTAACCTACACATTACACTTTACTAAAAATTTTATAGCCTAAGTAAGGGAGATTAGAAAAAAATTAAATTTGATTTAAATAAAACAAAATGACATTTTAGCAACATAATTATTTTTAAAAGTAAGTTAATGGAGTTTACCTTATTAATGCTTTTAAGTGAGAAAATATCTCCATGCTTAGATTCCATGTGAAAATATTAACTATTCGAAATTGGTAACACACATTTTGTAATTTGGAAAAATGTTTCTACAATAAATAGATGTTACAGGGCTAACAGGATTGGATCTCCTCCCTCAGTCTATGTAATTGTGTATAGCAAATGAAAAGATGCAAGGAGGTTATTATTAAGTTTAATAAAATAAAAACAATAATTCAATTATTTTTAAACCATCAATCATATCTAGCTCACAGATCATATAAAAACAGGTTAAGTTTGCTGACGGCTGGTCTATTCCAGGACTTTCTAATAGAAATACAGTGTGAACCACAGAGTGATTCATTTAGTGGTTCATTTTAATATTTCATTTAATCGGATAAATTCAAAATATTATTTCAGATTGTAATCAATATAAAATATTAATTCAATATTTTACATTATTTTATTTTTATACTATGTTTTTATATCCCAGTGCATATTTTTTACTATTATCATCTTACTTTTGACTATGTACATTTTGAGTTCTCAATAGCTACAGGAAGTTAGTGGCTACTGTCCTGGCCGGCATAGGTTAAATATAGGTTAAATCATTAGAAAAATCTTCAAAACAGAGCTCTAGATTTTTGCCTATAAATTTGATCCTCTCATTCTCCCCTGACTCTATAAGGCATGATTTTTCCAGTTGCTTAAGCCTCGGCATATATTCTTTTTTTTCCTTTTCATATTAATCCAAGTGAATCTGCCTCTAGATAGAAACACATGCCTATTTTACCTCTGTGCCTTCCCCAGGCCCTATCAGGCCATTATTACCACTCACCTCGGACCATCACAATGGCCATACTTCTAATTCTGTTAGCTTCAATCTTTTTCCACAGTCCCACTGTATCTAAATCTACACCATACCATGTCACTCATTTACTGTAAACTTGAAAATAGCTCTCATTGTTCTTAAAATCCAACATCCTTGTCAAGGCATACAAGGTTATGTATAATGTGAATTTCTCTGTCACTTGATTCATGCCATGAACTCATAAGAAGCCCAAAGAAATCTTGTAAATACAAACTGATTTAGTAAATATTGACAAACTTTTTCAATTTTTGTAGTGTGTGTTAATAGAAGCGCTTATTTATCCATAAGTGAGGGACCTTTTTCATTTCTGGATTTCTACTGAGGACAAAGTGCTGGCATATGTGCATTTAATGGTATCATCTGAGAGCAGGTCCAAGAAGTGGAAAACCAACAAGAACATGGAATAATAATGACTAATCCATATGTTCTGAGAGTGGAAGCAATTGAGGAAACATTTTTCAATACATTATTTAATGGTGTAGGCTTAATAAATTTCTCAGTGTCTAAAAATTGCTTATAAAGAACATCTGGTTATTTATAGTCTTGTGTTTTTGTTTTTCCTAATCTTGATGCTACTTTGGTCTCAGAGACAATGCGACTAGATATAATCCAAATAATTCTCCCTCCCCCTAAAGCAGTGATGGCGAACCTTTTGAGCTCGGCATGTCAGCATTTTGAAAAACCCTAACTTAACTCTGGTGCTGTCTCACATATAGAAATTTTTTGATATTTGCAACCATAGTAAAACAAAGACTTATATTTTTGATATTTATTTTATATATTTAAATGCCATTTAACAAAGAAAAATCAACCAAAAAAATGAGTTTGCATGTCACCTCTGACACACGTGTCATAGGTTCGCCATCACTGCCCTAAAGTTTAGAATAGCATTTTTGACAGGGAAGAAAGAAGTGAGTGAAATTATGTTTCACTTGATTGTATTATTGGATGACTAGTTTTACAAATAGTAAGTTCAGGGTATTTATCGTAAAAAGTAATATGTAGAAGTAGTTACAATATTGTCATGGGGATGTAAAGTACAGCATAGGGGGTATTGTCAATAATATTGTAATAACTATGTATGGTGCCAGGTGGGTAATGGAAATATCTTTGGGATCACTATACAAAGTATATGATTGTTTAACTACTATGCTATCCCCTGAAACTAATACAAAATAATACTAAATATAAAATTTAATTGGAAAAATTAAAAATATGTATATGAAAATTGAGAAACAGTTTTAACAATTTACAGAAATATAAATATTTATGTAATGAAGTATATGTGTCACTAAAGGAACTACAAAGGAACTACAAAGAATATAACTTGGAGTATCCTACTAGTTTAAGATTTTGTCAAATTTCTCAGAGTTAGGGCAAAGGCAGAGTTTATTACTGTGTTACATAGCTAATTTAAATCAAAGTTTTCTGAGTCTTAATCATGAAGCTTGAAAAGCCAGTTAATAACAAGCTCCAGGTCTACTCAAGCTCCTCATGCCACAAGCATAATACATGTACTGCAAGGATGCATGGCCTTTGGTTAACCTTTTCCTAAATTTGTGGAAGTTATTGTACAAAACCATTTTACTATGATTTAATTTTAAAATGGCATCAAAATATATTTCAAATTTCAATATATAATAGGATTTTGAAAAGAAAACCAGTTTCGAGATATTATATGAATAAATTATGGTATATTGTAGACTGCTCTTATACTGTGGGGAAATTTAACTTATAAGAAAAAAATAATTATTTTCACTCAAATGTTTTAATCTAATATAATATCATATAATACAATTCCATTAGCGTTAACCTAGCTTGGCAAGTTTCCTTTTCTCATAATAGCATCACCAAAGGGTTCCACCACACTATGCACTTGCTCTACTTAATTATCATACAGTCCTAGGTACTTGAATATTCAATCTGTTCTTATTACTTCAGTAATGATTCCTTTTTGGCAGTTCTTTTACATGTTTCATTACTGCTTGCCATTTTGAAAATAACAGGAAGAAATTAATTCTATGTAGGAAAAGTGTGATACCCAAGAAAGTATGAGTGTAGAAAGATCACATATCAGTAACAGCAAGCAAATGTAATCAGAAAAAATAATTGTAAAATTTACGTTTTAAAGGTATTTTACTTGAAATTCAGGTAAGTCACAAGTTAATATCACTATAGTTGTATGCTTGTCTCACTGAGAAGGAAAAAATTTAAGAAGACTGCAAAATTTGGCTCTGTAGACCATGATTGGCATGGTTATGTTTTGAAGATGAAGCAAATCTGTGGTGAGATTTAGGAAAGATCAATGAAGTTAGTAATTTTACAGGCTGAATATTTGCTAAAATATGTCCTCATTATTAGACTTCGACTCTATCCTATACTTTTATTATATCATTCACTTTTATAGTGTTTTACAGTGTAAAATATGTCAACTTTTAGGGATCCCTGCGTGATTGGGCCTAAACCGGCAGTCAGACATCCCTCTCTCAATCTGGGACCGCTGGCTCCTAACTACTCACCTGCCTGCCTGCCTGATTACCCCTAACCACTCGCCTGCCTGCCTGATCTTGCCCCTAACCACTCTGCCTGCCTGCCTGATCACCCCTAACCGCCTCTGCCTTGGACCCTGCTGCCGCGGCTTCATCTGGAAGGATGTCCAGAATGATGTCCAGAAGGTCGATTGGCTGTCCAGTCTAATTAGCATATTACACTTTTATTATTATAGATACATTTTCAATTGAAAAGATGTGCTATGTTGTTTTTTCTTCATCTATTCATTTTTAAAATTGCTTTATCAAGATATAATTCACTACCATACAATTCAACCATTTAAAGTTTATAATTCAATGGGCTTTAGTATATTCAAATATATTTGACACCAATACCACAATCAATATTCGAATATTTTATCACTTCAAAAACAAATCCTGTACCCCTAGCTATCACCCTACTGTCTCCCCATCTTTCCCTCAGCCCAATAATCTATTTTATGTCTCTTTAAACATAAATTTTTATTCTAGACATTTCATATAAACGGAATCATATA
Source organism: Myotis lucifugus (assembly GCF_000147115.1). Lineage (NCBI taxonomy): Eukaryota > Metazoa > Chordata > Mammalia > Chiroptera > Vespertilionidae > Myotis > Myotis lucifugus. The sequence continues at coordinate 1,417,258 of NW_005871325.1, read as the reverse complement.
GTATGTGAGCATTGGTGACCATCTTCTGCCTAGTTTCTTTCACTTAGCAAAAATTTTTCAAATTACTTGTGTTGGGATGTATATTAGCACTTCATCCTTTTTATGGCTGAATAATATTCCATTGTATGTATTTACTACATTATAATGATCTGTCATCAGTTGATGAATATTTGGATTGCTTCCATCTTTTAGCAAAAATTGCATGAGCAATGCTGCTATAAACGTTTGTGTACTCATAAACATATATTTTAATGTTTAGTTTTTTATAAATACTTAGAAGTGCAATTACTGGTTCATACGGTAACTTGATGTTTATTTATTTGAGAAACTTTCTGATTTTTCAAAGCAATAATATAATTTTATATTTCCACTAACAGTGTGTGAGAGTTTCAGTTTCTCCACGTTCTTGTCACCACTTGTTATTTTCTGACTTTTTAAAATCTCTTCATCTTACGGGTATGAAGTGGTGTCTCATTTTGATAGCTATTGATATAGAATACCTCTTTTTTTACTTCTTGGCAATTTGTATGTTGCTCTCAGAGAAATGTCTATCAGATATTTTGATCATTTTAAAACTTTGAGTTGTAATAATTATCGCTACAAATCTCTTATCAGATATGTTTTGCAAATATTTTCTCCCATTCTGTGGGTTGTATTTGCATTTTAATGATAGTGTCCTTTGTTAGATATATATATTTTTAATTTTGATAAAGTCCAGTGTATCTATTTTTTGTTTTGTTCTCTGTGGTTTTGGTCTCATATCTAAGAATCTATTGCCAAATTCAAGGTCATGAAAATTTGCTTCTGTGTTTTCTTTCAACAGTTCATCATTTTACCTCATATTTAAGTTTTTGATTCATTTTGACTTCATTTTTATATATGGTGTGAGATAAGGATCAAAATTAATTATCTTTCATGTTACCACCCAGTTATCCCAGAACCATTATTGCAATACTGTTCTTTTCCATGGAGTGATCTTCACATCCTTGTTGAAAGTCAGTTGAGTATAGATAAATGGTTTTGTTTCTGTGGTCTGTATTTATTTGCTTTTTTATTTCATTTTTAGTGTAAATATCTCCCTACAGTTTTGCCTATATGTCTAATGAATCTATGTATCACTTTCTAATTATTTTTTGCCACAAACTCAAGTGTTTTTGAAATGCCCCCAGGCTTGAATTTCTCCACAATCTGTTGGAAACAGTCAGTTTAGGAAGAGATCAGGGGCTGTTTAACAGCCTACTTCTTTCAAAAGGTAAAATATATGAACCACTGCTCTGAACTGGGCTAGGAAACAATAGCATACTTGTCTCTGAGTGGCACATGTTCTGTAGGAGTAAGATTTCATATACTTTAATGATAACTCCACACTAAAAAAAAAGATTGATAAGTTAAAGCAGCCAATCAGAAAAGACATACCTACTGTATGATTTCAATTATATAATATTCTGTAAAAGGAAAAAAAAATATAGGATAGTAAAAGCATCATTGGTTCCCTTCCAGATATTTGAAGAGATGAAGGGAGGGATGTATACAGGGAGCATAGGAGATTTTTAGAATAAAGAAATTATTCTCTATTATATTATAACTAGAGGCCCAGTGCACAAAAATTTGTGCACTCGGGGGGGTCCCTCAGCCCAGCCTGTGCCCTCTCGCAATCTGGGACCCCTCAGGGGATGTCCACCTGCTGGCTTAGGCCCGCTCCCTAGGGGATTGGGCCTAAGCTGGCAGTCAGACATCCCACTGGCAGCCCGGGAGCCCTCGGGGGCTGTCCACTTGCCAGCGGGGAGCAGGCCTAAGCTGCAGTCAGACATCCTTAGCACTGATGAGGAGGCGGGAGAGGCTCCTGCCACCACCACTGTGCTGGCAGCTGGCAGCCTGGCTTGTGGCTGAGCAGAGCTCCCCCTATGGGAGCGCACTGACCACCAGGGGGCAGCTCCTGCATTGAGCGTCTGCCCCCTGGTGGTCAGTGTGTGTCATAGTGACCAGTCATTCCCAGTCGTTCTGCTGTTAGGGTCAATTTGCATATTACCCTTTTATTATATAGGATAGAGGCCTGGTGCACGGGTGGGGGCCTGCTGGTTTTCCCTGAAGGGTGTCCTGGATCAGGGTGGGGGTCCCGCTGGGGTGCCTGGCCAGCCAGGGTGAGGGGCTGATGGCTGTTTTCAGGCTGGTCAAGCCTCCCAGTGGGGACCCTCACTCCATGGGGGTGTGGCCAGTCTGGGTGAGGGGCTAATGGCTGTTTGCAGGCTGTTCACAGCCCCTTCAGGGTGAGGGGGTCCCTCTGGGGTGCCTGGTCAGCCTGGGTTAGGGGCTAAGGGCCATTTTCAGGCTGGCTACAGCCCCTTCAGGGTGGGGGTCCCTACTGGGGTGCCTGGCCAGCCTGGGTTTTCAGGCTGGCCACGCCCGCAGGCTGGAAGCAGGTATCTGGGATTTATTTAACTTCTATAATTGAAACTTTGTAGCCTTGAGCAGAGCTCAGGAAAGGCCAGGGAAGGCGGGAAGCTTAGCTTCCTCAATCGCCTGGGGCAACGCAAGCCTCCCCATGGCTCCAGCTCCATGGCCGCAGCCATCTTTGTGATGGAATGACGGAGTTAGGAGTGATGGTTAATTTGCCTATTACTCTTTTATTAGATAGGATGGTTGTTTTATAATCTTATGCATTTGTCAAAATGAATAGAACTGCACAACAGAAAGAGTGGACCCTAATGTCAACTATGGACTTTTATTAGTAATGCATCAATATTGGTTTATCAATTGCAGAAAAATTTACCACACTAATGCCCAATGTTAATAATAAGGAAAATTGTATGTTGGGATATGAGGTGGAGAGAGTATATGTTAATTATCTGCACTCTCTGTACAGTTTCTCTATAAACCTAATACTGCTCTAAAAAATAAAATCTATTAAAACTTGAAAAAAAAGCATGTTTTTAAAAAATCCAAGAGATGAGAAAGTAATCAAACAGGATTGCCAAAGAGCCTTAAAGCCCTAAGGCAAAGCCTTCTTACCTGATCTTTTTGTTTACTTTTTAACTTCATCCTTGACTTGAAGGCATCTAGAAAATATGAGTAAAAATTTAATTATAATAATATGAAAAGATAATAGCTCAGTACATTTCCCAAGATTATGAAAGCCTTATCTTTGGCTTCTTATCGTTCTTTATGACTGAAGGCACTGCTACTAAGATGACTCTAACAAAGATATTTATATATAACTTTATCATTTTAGTAAGTAGAGGTGGGGACACAATGAAGAAACAATGTAAGATTAATATTTCACATCATTTTGTAAGTAATGACTTAATTTAAAAAAAATTAGTCCATTGACAATGGTACACAATTGGAAATAGCTGCAATGCTTGGATAGTGTTTGCTGACAAAATAAAGTAACTTAATGTGTTACTTTTCCATCTCCTGCAATGTTATGATATAAACAGCTTTAATGTATGTTTTCCTTTTATGGCCTGTAAATTTGTTAAATGTAATGCCATATATTCTCTTGTTAGTATCTAATAACCTGCCAGTTAAGGGTCTGAGCATTTCATTCAGATCAACAGTTCCCAAGCAATTTGCATATATTGTGGGCAATTTGATTTTTCTTGCAGAAGAAGTACTCTTAAACACTCTGTTCATAAAAGATATGCTACACTAGCATTCTGTAATATAGGAGTTTAAAACCCCCATATAGGAAGCAATGACTCTTTCTAAGAAACATAATATAGATATATTTATTGAAGTAATGAAATCAAGATTCCACTAAGTTTGCTATGTACTCTTTTAAAATACTTAAAGGAATTGTTCCCTCTCTCTTGAATTCATCTGATGACCTTGAAAATGAATAGTCCAACCAAATACCTTATCATTCTCAGAATGACATGCTCACTAGCAATATCCATTACTATGTTTTCTTCCAGCTTCCTTCCATAAACATTACTTCTCCCATGGATATATGGTAGTTTCATTTCCTAATGAATTTGGGACGCTGGGTAAACAATTACCCCCTTTTGTAAAACTATGTGACTGGGCAAAGTCCACATAGGCTTTTTGGAAGATACAATATATCACCATGATAAACTAGCAGTCTTGTCTAATCCCAAAGTAACCATTCAGTTTCCCTATTCTGTTCATAAACTAAATGATCAGAATAAAAGTGTGTCCAGTCATAAGCGTAGGAAACATTATCAGCAAAATGATGCTGGGAATCCTATGCTTCATGGGTGCATGTTTGAATGCATCTCAGTCAGTGTAATTGAATTTTACTGTCTGCAGTTTACGGCCTATCTTTAAATGATGAAGGTCCATTACCCCTAAAAGTATTTCCAACTTCAGCTGTAGCATATCCTTATTAAAACTCATAATTGTGTGCTCATTACACTATATCCTTGAATGTCTATTATTGTCATCAGTGTAATATCTGGGCCTGCGGTTTGTCACATTCTATTTGCTGTTGGCGGGACCACACATCACTCAGCTTAAAGTGTTTATTTTCCATGGCATATTTCTAAATATGCTAATTTTTTAGTCTTGCATGTGAGTGTCTTTAATTACATATTAATTTTGAATTTATTCTTAAACAAGTTTTCCGATCAAACTCTTGGTTTTGAAATGGGGAAAATCTAATCTGTATGGATTTATTTTGATCTCCTAGAAAAACTACTCAAATAATAAGTGTAAACCACACCCCGAAAGGTAAGCTGTTAATTAAAGGAAACTCTGTATGAGAAGAAATACAAAGCAATTAGGCTAGAAATTCTTGTTTCAAAAAGAAGGTGACTTAAGAAAATAACATCCTGCGTTATTAAGAAACTTTCACTGTGTGTTTTCTAACATCTGTGGTACTGCTTGTTTCATTTAATGCCCTGGTGGTATGTGAATTTGTATTATCAGAAAAGGCTTTTAAAAATCCATTTGAAAACCTCAGTCAATTTTGAATGTGGAAGTAAAATTCTGGCTCTAGAGCCAGAATAACAAGACGTACCTGAACCCTCATTTTTCTACCTGCGTGCCTTTGGGTACAACACATGATTTTTCTGAACCTTGGAGTCCTAAGTTTTAAAATGAGGAAAATAATAGAACTGTTGGTGTTTTCCAGCTTCAAAAAAAGCATCTTTGATATCTAGCTTCATTATTTAGTATTAAACAAGATGGGCTGATTGGAAATACCGGTCGGGTGGAAACTCCGAGAACTGTTCTGAACTTCTGGATAAGATGGCCATGTGAAATATGGAGTGCTCCCGTCGTGACCTTATTGAAGGACATTACTTTCTAGTTTTAAAACTAAAACTCTTGATCTTATATGCTGTGCATATTACAATATTGCTATGGGGCACAGGCTGCATTTTTATCTGAATACAAGTGCCATTTATTTTCCTCAACTCTTATTTATTTTTACCCTTTCTGAATTGTTGCTTTTTAGATTTGAATAACCAAGTATTAGTCTTTGTATTTTCATTTTGACAGTTATCTGACATTGATAGTCACAAACGTGTTTTGTGTGTGTGTGTGTGTGTGTGTGTGTGTGTGTGTGTGTGTGTGTGTATGTGTTTAAAATACGTTTTTATTTCTTTCAGAGAGAGAGAGAGAGGAAGAGAGAGAGGGTCATCAATGATGAGAGAGAATCATTGATTGGATACCTCCTGCACACCCCTATACTAGGAATCGAGCCCACAACTTAGGCATGTGCCCTGACCAGAAATCGAACCCTTGATCTCCTGGTTCATAGGTCAACACTCAACCACTGAGCTACACCAGCACGGTAGTCACAAAAGTTTTATCTTATTATGCTACCTGCCCTTTTTGAAATGTTCTATTTTATAGAATGGATGATTAATTCTAGGTGGCATTATCACATATGGTATGACTAAAATGATTTTTTAAAATAAATGTTCATTTTAGACAAGTTTTAGATTTACAAAAAGTTATAAAGATAGTACAAAGACATTCCAAACATCCCACACCCAGTTTCTCCTAAAAATAGTTTATATTAATATAGTTCATTTGTCACAAGTAATGAACCTACGTTGATTATGTTATTATCAACTAAAGTCCCTACATTATTCATATTTCCATATTTTTAATGTTCCTTTTCTCTTTCAGGATCCTATTCAGGACACATTATGTCTACCAGTCATGTCTCCAAGAATCTTCTTGGCTGTGAGTTTCTCTGACTTACCTTATTTTTGATCATCTTGATCATTTTGAGGACGATGTATATAATCCTCATATGTTTTATAAAATGCTCTAAAATTGAAATTTTAAAAAATGTTTCTCACGATTAGAGTGAGGTTATTTGTTCTGGAGAAGACGTCTACAGAGGTAAAGTGTTCTAATATCAGGGATACAGAGTATCAAATAACTAATTGCTGTTACTACAACCTTGATGATCTGGCTGCAGGTAGTATGTGTGCAGTATCTCTACTATAAAGCTATTCTTTTTTCTCCCTCCCCATAGTGTACTTTTATGAAGAAAGTCACTGTGTGCAGCCCACACTTTAAACATGGAGAGTTGTGCTGCCCCCTTTTGGGGGGTGATGTATACACATACATTGTTTGGAATTGTTCTGCATGGGAAATTTGTCTCTTCTCCATTTTATTTATTTATTCAATTACTTATATCAGTATTCACTCATGGGTATTAACCTTATTATACGTTGGGTTATAATTCAATATGTTATTTAATCTGTTGCTCAAATTGTTCTAGCTTTGGCTATTAGGAGCTCTTTCATTGGTTTCCTGGGTCACTTTCACATACTCTCATCATTATTGTTGTTAGTGTTATTATTTTAGGTACTTTCTTCATTTTAGGTACTAAATGTTGTACAAGGTTCATCTATACATTCTTTACCCCAACCCCAGAATCAGTCATTTTCCAGGGAACCATGATTCTCCTTTTTTGGAGGATGGTGTCCATAAGCAAGATTAGAGTGTTACATTTCTTGTCGTCCCTAGGTTTCATAGTCTATGTCTTCTCAGGTGGCAGAACATAGAAACATATGTGTGTATGCTAACCAATGTATATACAGAGATCTAAAAATGTATCCCTCCATATCAAGATTAAGCTAAATAAGTTCGTACTGATGCCTCCTCTCTAACCCATTACAGTCATCATTCTAGCCTTCTCTTACTTGTCCTGTCACCTCCAACAGTGAAAAACCTGGTTCCCACAACCCATCATCCATTTAGTTATTTTTTGTAACTAGAAGCCCGGTGCATGAAATTCATGCACTCAGGGGGGTCCCTCAGCCCAGCCTGTGCCCTCTCACAGTCTGGGAGCCCTCAGGGGATGTCCGACTGCTGGCATAGGCCCGCTTCCCATGGGCCTAAGCCAGCAGTCAAACAGCCTGAGCACTGCCGCGAAGGCAGGAGAGGCTCCTGCCACTGCCATTGCGCTCACCAGCTGTGAGCCCGGCTTCTGGCTGAGCGGTGCTCCCCTTAATGGGAGCGCACTGACCACAAGGGGGCAGCTCCATCATTGAGCATCTGCCCCCTGGTGGTCAGCGCACATCTTAGCGATCGGTCATTCAGCCGTTCAATCAATTTGCATATTAGCCTTTTATTATATAGGATTCCAGTATACATATATAGTGGTTTCAAAACTGTTAACCCATTCTCCATCGGGAAAAAATGTTACCCACTAGAGTACAATGCTTCTGTACAGTTCCTTTTTCCTTTAGTCTTATAATCTCCTCACATTTTTATTGTAACTTAGCTCAACACTTTTATCCCATCTCCCATAGTGAGTCTGTTTTATACATTTTTAATACAGTGAAATTCTTATGTCATAATCTGTATTCCATTCTAGGATCCTGTGATATTATAAATGATTTTTTAAATTTGCATACATTAATGTGCAATCTCTCTGTGTTCTATATATTTTGACAAATGCATAATGTCATGTACCACCCATTACAGTATTATAGAGAGTAGTTTCATGACCCTTAAAACATGTTTTAATTATTCAACACATTTCCTTTCCCAAATCCCTGGCAATCACTAATTTGTTTACCATTTCTATAGTTTTGCCTATCGCAGAATGTTGTGTAAATGGAATTGTAAATTATATAGCCTTTTCAGAGTGCTACATGCTTTTCATAGTTCCTTACATTTATTTCTCCTTCATCTAGCAATTTGAAAAAAAAAAAAAGACCAACTTACCCAGACACTGTGGCTAAGTGGTTGAGTGTCAACCCATGTGCCATGTTTCAACTCCTGGTCAGGAAACATGCCTGGGTTGCAGGCTTGATCCCTGTAGGAGGTGTGCAGGAGGCAGCTGGTGGATATTGATGTTTCTCATGGATGTTTCTATATTCCTCCCCCTTTCCCTTCCTTTCTCTCTAAATAAAAAAAATCAATAAAACACATATACCTTTTAAAAGACCAACCTATTTTAGTTATCTATTAAATAATGAGTTTTCAAAAACTCATTTATATCAATTCTATGTAGAAATCAATTTTAAATAAAAAACAATTTAAATAAAATAAAATATTTTTAAACAACACGCAGTACAATATAAATATCTTTACCCCTTTTGTAGAATAAAGACAATTAGCTCATTTTTGCTTTTCAAATTATATATTCCCTAATTTTCCTCTCTATTGATATAATATAGTATTTTAAAGCATGTTTATATATTTTAAAATATTTTTAATGGTGACAATATTAGTAATATTAATTACTAGTGTGCATATACATGTACATATACATACATATTATTTTATCCAATCTGTGTATGCCCTTAAACATTTTAATGCACTGTCTTGATATTTTCAAACAATTCTTTTTTTTAATATGTATTGATTTCAGAGAGGAAGGGAGAAGGAGAGACAGATAGAAACATCAATGATGAGAGAGAATCATTCATGGGCTGCCTCCTGCACGCCCCCTACTGGGGATTGAGCCCACAACCTGGGTATGTGCTCTTGACCAGAATCGAACCAGGGACCCTTCAGTCTGCAGGCCAAGCTCTATCCACTGAGCCAAACCGGCCAGGCCTTCAGACAATTTTTAATATTAGCAACACAAAATACTTTATGAGTTTTTCTACAGCCTTGATAAAATTTGCTTTGCTATTACTTTATCAACTTTTCTATTTATCGATTTCAAAGAAAATAAAACTGTGAAGTCAATATCTGTAAAAGGAGAATCAATTCCTTAGGGTCAATAACTGCCCCTCCCTCATTGATACTTATGCTTTCTATATTTAGATCCAGTTGTTATAACTTCAACTATTCATTCTTCAACATTCATTTTCATGACCCTTATCACCAAAAACGAAATGGGATCTTTAATCTCATATAGTCAACCAGGTTGGTTAGACATTTCTCAATCTGTTCTTTTGATAAGGAATTCGAAAAGTTTCTGAGCTTTGAGGCATATCCTGTCCTGGTTTTCAACATGGAAAATATGTTTCCTTATTCTTGAATTTTTTTTTACTAATTCCTAGGAAAAATTAAGAGACTGGGGTTCTTTAGTTTATGGAATTATATTACATTGTTTTCTGGAAACTCAGACATGATTTAGTTTTCTCTTCCTTTGGCCTAAAAAAAATTTTTTTGTCATTTGATATGATTCTAAATTATTTATTAAATAATATATTGCTTACGATAGCCAAAAAAATTTGATAAAAAATTATCAGGAGTATTACACAGAAAATTTAATGTATGTACTTATCAGCTATTTTCAACCCACTCCTATCACAAAAGAGAAAGTGGGAACTGTGATAAAACCTAATATTTTATTTGATCCCATTAGTGTATGATAATTCATAGAATGTATGCTTATTTTCTTATACCTTTTTTTAAATATAGCACTGGGCTGGGCCATAACAACATATTATTATTTATTTGTTTACAATAGAATAATGGAATCAATTATAAAATTCATACCAATTTAAGAGATAAGAACTTTAAAATTAAAAGAGCTCCTCCGAGGAAGAAAATGATATGGCATAGTTATAATATTTAATGATGTTACATGATCATTTTTAGCAATTCCACTTGAGGCTAAGAGACATTTGCATCACTAATATTTTACAAATATGTTTCTTTAAGGGATAATACTCCCCAATCCCCAAACAGACAGTAGGATAAGAATTCAGTATGAAGCACTAATTGAACTCTTGAGTATAAAAATGCCATCTGTTTTTTAAAGGACATTTGTGTATTAGCAGAAGAGTATTCCTACCATAAAAATATCTTAATTATAAGAAAGGTAGACAGAGCAAGTCCTAAAGAGCTATTATTGAATTACCCAGAATTCTTTCTGAGCTGATATTTTTCAAGACCTATCTTATAAAGAGCTGATGTTTAAAATTATAGTCCAGAAATGCACGTTTTAAGATGCTATAGAAATAAAAAGCATAAAAATATTTTAGCATGATTTAATTACTAACTATATCTAGTTATATTTAAGAAAAATATACCAAATATGTTGCATACCACACTTATCAAAACTTTTTCATTAAAAAGAAATAGATCCATATGTATTGCTATTGTTACAGTGCTCAGCAGTCAAATTCAACACACACACACCTTTTATTTTTTTAAATTAGTTGCTAAATGTTACTTATACTTACATTGTAAAAGCTCTGTTTTCTTTCATGGATTCTATACTATCTTTCTCTGTTGACTTTTAGCAAAAAAACTTAACATCAAGCCAAAATTATATACATACATACATACCTATAAATTTAATGTGTATTCAGTTTTTAGAATAATTTTAATAATGCAATGTGTATTCAGTTTTTAGAATAATTTTAATAATGCATGCAATACTGAATAAAACTTGCAAAGAAATTCAACTTCCTGTTGCATTATAATTTTTCATAAATTATTGCCTTGACTCTGTGCAACATCTGTCTATATCTTTGTCTTTATAATGACTTTTATATTTTTAGGTTCCAAGTAAGTTACAAATATCCAAGAAGCCCGGCCGGCAATGCTCAGTGGTTGTGTGTCCACCTATGAACATAGAGGCCATGTTCGATTACTGGCCAGGGCACATGCCTGGGTTTCGGGCTCAATCCCCAGTGTGGGACATGCAGGAGGCAATAGATCAATGATTCACTCTCATCATGGATGTTTCTATTTCTCCCTCTCCTTTCCTCTCTGAAATCAATGAAATATTTTTTATAAAGAGGAGTTTAAAAAAATATATCCAAGAACTTTGATAAGTAAAACATCAATATCACTTTCATCATCAACAAATATCTAATCAGCAGGGGAATCGGATTTGATTTCAAATATCCCTGTTCATGTCTATTTCTTTCTGCAAATGGAGTAGGGAAAATCATGTTTCCCAATGTCCTTCCTCTTCCTGGATAGCCACCTCCACACTGAAATCTTTCAAATTTCCAACAATATTCAAAAGAATATAAAGTTTAGAAGATGGTGGTAGAGTCCATGGAAGGTACACTCACCTCCTCCCAGGACCAAACTGGAATTACAACTAAAATTTACAACAATCATCCTGAATAAACAATTGAAAACTAGCTGAAGAGAAATCTTATAACCAAGGATTTACAAAAGAAGTCCCATAGAGACTGGTAGGAAGGGTGGAGACACAAAAGGGCTGGCCCCTTTTGAATGCACGGTGGTTGAGATTCTGGTGGGATATTTCAGCTGCAAAGGTTTTTCCCTGAGGAGTATAGGGTCTCAACCCCATGCAGTGCTCCCAAGCCCAAAGGACCAAAGCCAGGAAGAGATGCTCTCATAACAAATGGCCTGGAAAATCAGCAGGGATTCTGTGTGCCAGAGAGAGACACTGGTCACCCTGTCTCTGGTAAGGGGAGGGAAGAATGGACTACAATTGTGTGAGGAGAGATTGGGGTTTGTGGCTCCTGGGAGAGAGCTGATGTGACAGCCACCCGGGTTCCTGTGCTGAGTCTACCTCCCACACTGCAGATGCCATCTTGTTTAGGTGGAGCACTGCCCTCATTACAGCATCAGCCTGGGGGAATGCCAAACCCCACCCTCTGCAATCCCTGTTGCCCTACTGTGCAGAGCTAACACCTTGCTGAGGAGTCACCTGCCCGTAGAGGTCTGGGCAGACTCAGGGGGTGTCAGTGAATGAATTTTTGTGACGATGGGGTAAGGCCTTCCCCCAAGCCTGACCAGCACCTCCCCCTCTTCGCTAACTAGTCCCACCTGCCCAATTCCTGGAAGACCCTCCCTGCTAAACAAGGGCTCCCAGCAGAATCTGGGACATACTGAGTTGTGTGGCTCTAGTACAGTAAACATTTTATTACACACCCAACTGGTGCAGAGCCTTCACTTCACACAGCCAAATCTTGGTCTGTTGGGCCTAATAAACTCTACTGGCTACACCTTGATGACTCCCTAAGACCCCCACCCCACCACAAAGGTCTACGGGCACCAGGTGGGTGGCAGCTGGATTTGGTATGCAATAGGACATTTGCTGAGTGGCTTCCAACCCAGCACTGGCACCCAGTTTGAACCTGGGTCAATTTGGTGAACACTACTGCCCCTACGAGGTGACTCAATGAGACCCTACCTCATGCAACTCAAGTACCTCTAGAGGCTCTTTCAGTGACTGAGCCTAATACACAGCAGGCAGATAGAGGCAGGTGGAGGCGAACTTGGGCTGCTGTACTCCTGTGGCTGACCCGCTCCTGGGCTCAGTGCTGGTGGAAGCTTGCCTTGGTGTGAAACTTAGTCCCTGACATGAACATCAAGGCCAAGCAGAGGCTGCCACAAACTGTGGCTCACTTTGTAGCTCCAAATAGGTTGCCCAAGGCCAGCCATAGGCAGTGTCTGACATTGACCTGCAACAGAATCCTTCTTAAGAGGCCCCAGAACAGACACAACTAGTGGCCACCTTCAGAGAACATCAGAGCTGTATTCAATTAGCTTCACAAGCAGCATATCCAAAGGGAGATGTCAGCAGGCACCAGACGCTGCAGAGGCAAATTCTGTTTCATGTGATCAACACCTGATCCTCAAGTCAGCCAGCCTGAGGGTTGTCCCCATACACGAATGGGCCAATAGCAATCAAGACTCAATTACAACAGCAGATCTCACCTAACCCACACAAGGGGCATTCCTGGAGCACCCAGCTAAGGTGATCAATGAGACTGAACCACTGGGTCTCACAGGACACCAACTACATAAGGCACCTTACCAAGACTAGGAGACACAGCAGGTCTTCCTAATATATAGGAAAAACACACACAAAAAGTCAGCCAAAATATGGATACAAAGAAACATGTCCCAAATTAAAGAAGAGGAGGACTCTCCAGAAAAATACTAAATGAAATGGAGGCAAGCAATATACCAGATATAGAGTTCAAAACTCTCCAGGATTACCGAGATCCACACAGTCCTGGTGGAGTCATTAAAGTGGATAACTGTATCAATACATAGAACAAACAAACAGCAGTGTGGTGCTTGCTGGGGTGCGGGAGGGGTGGGGGGAAGGGGGTCCTAATATGAGGAGACAGGAGAAAACTTGACTTTGGGTGGTGAGCACCTGTTGCTATATACAAACTCTGTAACTTAGAAATCCACACATGAAACTTACATGTTCATGTTGACCAATGTCAGCCCAATAAAATTTAATTAAAAAAATAAATACTAGTAGAATTAAAAAAATACAGAAATCAGTGCAGTTTTTAAGGCATGGCCCTCTTATTCTTTGACATGCTCCCTTCCTTCTGGCGATCTCATCTAATCAGGCTTGTGACTACTTGGACCATCATTTGGTGAATGATGCTGTTTGACTCCTGAGGCTGGGTCATTAAAGGGATGTTGTTTCTGCCTTGTGTAGTTGTTGTAACAATTGTGATCATGCCTTGAGTCATTCAGTTAGACCAGCCTGAGTCTGCCATGCTGTATGGAAGCTGAGGCATAGAGAAGCCACATGTATGACTCCTGTCAGCAACCCAAGTGTTCCAGCCATTGAAGCTCAGGTGACAGTCCTGGAAGTGAACAAGTGCTGAGGGATATTCTCACTCTTTGTATCTTCCCAGCTGTGGCCCCAGACACAGTGGAGTAGAGAAAAGCCACCTCTTCTGTGCCCTGTCCAAATCCCTGTCCCCAGAAACAGGGAGCATAACAAATTACGCCTTTTAAGCTGCTAATTTTGATTAATTTGTTACACAGCAGTAGTAATTTTAACAAATGCTATCTGGCTGAAGAGCACTTTGAGAGAATTTTCTAAGACACTGCAGGCTGGTTGAGGGAAGGGTAAATTAACCCAAGGATTTACTTATAAACAAAAGAAGAATGGTGCTGGCACTGCCAATATTAGCGTAGCAGACAAGTTATAAATGAGGGGAGAAGAGGGGGGTGGGATGCTTGTGCTGGATTTTGAAGGAAGCAAATTTTACTCGTACTAGCTGTTTCTGAATGCACATTCACTGTGGTGGCACAGACAAAAATACTATTTCCAACCTGCTTTGTTTTGGTCTACATTCTCAGTAACGTAATGCCCCCTCTCCCCCCTTACTACAAGTATCCAATAAATTAAATTATGCTCTTTGGAGAAGCAGGCAAGTGTCCCAACTCACTGCACACCTCTAAACACCTAAGTAGAAACCTGTGAGCATATTGGCTAGGTGCCCTCATGCATCTGAAAAGAATCCTATATAATAAGAAAGGAATATGCTAATTAGCCATTACACCCTGAGGCGTAATGACCAAGCACCTCATGACCAGATCACTGATCAGCAGGAGGGTGGGCCAGTGAGGTACAAACTGGCTGAGGAGAGCTATAGGAGGGGGCAGGGCAGCAAGCTAATGGGGGGGGAGGGGCAGAGGGAGCTAAAGGAGGGCGGGTCAGCGGGCGGAGAGCTATAGGAGGGCAGCAGCAACCTACTGGCTACAAGCGGGCAGCAGAGAGCTACAGGAAGGGGCAGGGCAGCAAGCAAGCGGAAGGCGGAGAGCTACAGGGGGAGCTACAGGAGGGTGGTGCAGAGGGTAGAGAGCTACTGGAGGGCGGCAGCAGTGACCTACTAGCACATGGATTCATAAACAGGGCTACTATATATATATACGTATATATATATACATATATATACGTATATATATACGTATATATACGTATATATATACATATATATATATATATGTATGTATGTATATATATGTATATATATATATGGCTTGTGCTGCCCTTTCTAGAAGCAGCAGCCCTGAGAAGAGCATTCAACACAGGAATGACATGGTTTATTTATATTTTAAAAATATCCTCTTGGCTATTTAGTGTAGGATAGATTTGAGGAAAGCAAGAGTAGAATTGTGGAGGTTTCCTGCAATAGTTCAAGTGAGTGATGACAGTGCCTTAGACTAGGGAGGTCACAGGGGACACAGTCTCACTTTATCTTGAAAGAATTGTCAATGGATTGGGCCCGTGGTGGACATAGTAGAGGGTTACTCATTTTTATTTAATTTTCATTTATTTTACTATTTATCAGAGTGAACTCTTTTTTGTATTTGTCATCTGAGTGTCTCTCTGTGTGTATGTGTGTGTTGCCTTTTATATCTTCACTTTTATTATTCTTAAGGTTTAATTATGACCCTGATATATCTTCTTAAGGAAATTAAAACACTTTCACATTCATATGTTTTGCCAATACTGTGGCAACTTGTCATTTCCCTTTTACTTTTGCTTATGGTGAAATCAGATTGGCATTTTATACCTTAAAATTTTTATATACAAGTATTTGGCTTTACAAAATGTACCATTCTAAGCACTTTTTCAAATCTCCAATCCAAAGCTAAAGAAATAAATGCCAATGTAGACTACTGAAGTAATTATGTTCTCTACCCTCTCCAAATTTAAATACATTTTAAGCAAATATACAGAAAATAATGTTCCTAGGAATAATTTATATCAAAGCAAATCTGATTTTTGATTTCCAAAGAAATGTGACGTTTGTACTAACAACAGATTATATAGCTCAGGAGCCTATACCCCTATGTTTGTGCTTTTGCTTTATTTCCCCCCAAACAAGCCTGTATAAATAGTCTCTGTTAGCTGTGTCAGATTGCTTCTTCATTCTGTGAATAGTTATTCTGTGCATCTCTAAGTAGATAAAGGAAAATACAACCAGTATAAGTGATTCCATTCTAATTTCACCTGGATTTGAACAAAATGGAGAAGGACCAACTCAGGCCAACAGCAGAGCCTTTATCAACTCCAAATGTTGCACCACCAAAGACCTCCATCCATACAGAGGGGCAGACCAGTTCTCCACAGCTGCTTGCACATGCCTAAGTGACTTTGCCTTCCTAGAATGAGTTTGAACTCAGTGACTGGCTCATCACACTGTCAAAGGATGTATCTTGAGAGAACAAATAATCTCATGCTGATAAGTTTTGAAATGACATTTAATCTAAGTGTTTGATTATTCAGAATCACAGTAATTATTAGTTAATGCCATTTGGTTGTTCAAAACCTGTGATCAATTAAGAAATCACAGGGACCACCAATACTGGCAGCTAGGTCTAGGGAAATATGATTTATTTTATAGTATAGATTCCTAAAACCTCTGGTGAACCATTGACCCATAAATAATGCAGGTTTAAACTATTTGGGTTCACTTATATGTGGAGCTTTGCCAATAAATAGTATAAATGTATTTTGTCTTCCTTATGATTTTCTTAATAACATTTTATTTTCTCCAGCTTAAATTATTCTAAGAATATAGTATATAATACATATAACCTACAAAATATGCATTAATCCTACCAGACCTGAGGCCCTGAACCTAACTGTCCCCTATACCCGGGCTCCTGAGCATTAGAGAGAAAAAACCAACATGCTATCGAAAAATGTTAGTTACATGCAAACAAGTGGTTAGAATAAGATGGAACTTGGAGACATTGTAGAAAATAGGTCTACCTTTCATCTAGCGCCAATATTCCATCTTTGTGTGGAAATTACAGAAAAATTGGTACAGCAGTCTGGTAGGGTTTATATATTGGTAATACTTCTGGCCAACATTTGTTAACTTTTGGGGGAGTCAAAAAGTTACACATGGATTTTCATTTCTGTGGATGTTAAGTGCTCCCAACCTATGTATTTTCAAGGGTCAATTATAATTTTTGAAGTTATCATGAACAGTTTTAAAATATGTTCAACTTATAAGAGCAAGAGGATGAAATTGGTAAGGGTGAAATATATTTTTGTTTATATGTGGAGATAATATGCATATATGCAGATCCAATTATATAGTGTTGTTGTTGTTTTTATAAATGAACAGAAAGAAAAAATTAAAAGCTAAGTCATATTTATTTTTGGAGAGAGGGAATAGGGGTCAAAGTATAAGAAAACTCAGTTTTGTTTTGTTTTGCTTTGTTTTTAATAATTATAGTACTCCTGAAATATTTTTACTGTGTGTACTACTTAAATTTCAGAAAAAAAGAAGACAATTTCTATACAAAAATGGCATATTTGAATTGCACACTTGTTTGAGTTCACATATCACAATTAATAATAATGACAGTAGACAACCAATTTGTTTTATGGTCATTTTCAATGTAGCATTGAATAGAATAACGGAAATCTTAAAAGAAACTAAAATGTTCTCTGCAAAATGGCCTGCCTGACTCAGCGCCTTCACCTTGATTTTTGTGTTTGGGTGGATCCATTCCATTGTATTTTTCTGACATTTAGCCTATCCTGGTGTAGAACGTGGTTGAGTGTCGACCTATGAACTATGAGGTCACAGGTCAATTCCCTGTACATGCCCAGGTTGCAGGCTTGATCCCCATAGGGCAGGAGGCAGGAGGCAGTTGGTCAATGATTCTCTCTCATCATTGATGTTTCTGTCTCTCTCTCCCTTCTTCTCTGAAATTAATATATATACAGCAAGTGATTGGCTAGATTTGGCACAAGGTGCAGAGTTTACCAAACTCTGATAAAGGAAGTAGCAAAAGTCAAGCTGCTATTCTTCTGAGAAATAGATGAGAGATGTATGTGTGCCTTTTTTATAGTGAAATGTTTATATGTAATTTAAAAAATTTTAAATTGAGACAAGAAAGATCTAATCTTTTTCACTCTTATGTGGTGAATT
Source organism: Myotis lucifugus (assembly GCF_000147115.1). Taxonomy (NCBI): domain Eukaryota; kingdom Metazoa; phylum Chordata; class Mammalia; order Chiroptera; family Vespertilionidae; genus Myotis; species Myotis lucifugus. Next base: position 1,399,223 of record NW_005871325.1, on the reverse strand, counting down.
ATCTTTTCTTGCTTTTGGAAAAAAATATAATTTCATATAGTTATTATCACATAATGGATATACATTTGATTTGTTCTTTACTTACCTAAAATAATGTTCCCTTTATTACCACAGAGTATCAATAAATACTACTTAGAGATTATATCATCTACACTAATAAAAGACAAAGATGCTAATTGACCACACCTTCCCTACGCCCTAAGCCATGCCCACTAGCCAATCAGAGCGACTATATGCAAATTAACCCAACCAAGATGGTGGAGTAAGCAGGAGGCTTGGTTGCCCGGGCGATGGAGGAAGCCAAGCTTCCTGCCAGCCATGAGCCAGCTGTGGCCTCTGCTAAAGGCAACAAAGTTTCAATTATAGAAGATAAATAAATCCCAGATACCTGCTTCCAGCCAGCCTCCACTGGGAGCTTGGGTGTCTGGGGGCAGTGGCCAGCCTCACCCAGGCTGGCCACACCCTCATGGAGTGAGGGTCCTCGCTGTGGGGCTTAGCCAGCCTGAAAATGGCCCTCAGCCCCTCACCAGACTGGCCAGGCACCCCAGGGGGGACCCCTACCCTAAAGGTGCTGTGGCCAGCCTGCAAACAGCCATCAGCCCCTCACCCAGGCTGGGCAGGCACTCCTATATAATAAAAGGGTAATATGCAAATTGACCCTAACAGCAGAACGACTGGGAATGACTGGTCACTATGACACACACTGACCACCAGGGGGCAGATGCTCACTGCAGGAGCTGCCCCCTGGTGGTCAGTGCGCTCCCACAGGGGGAGCTCTGCTCAGCCAAAAGCCTGGCTGATGGCTGCCAGTACAGCGGTGGTGGCGGGAGCCTCTCCTGCCTCCTCAGCAGTGCTAAGAATGTCCAACTGCAGCTTAGGCCTGCTCCCCGCTGGCAAGTGGACATCCTCCGAGGGCTCCCAGACTGCCAGAGGGATGTCAGACTGCCAGTTTAGGCCCGATCCCCCAAGGAGCTGGCCTAAGCTAGCAGGTAGTCATCCCCTGAGCGGTCCCAGACTGCGAGAGGGCACAGGCCGGGCTGAGGGACTCCCCCCCGCCCAGTGCACAAATTTTTGTGCACCAGGCCTCTAGTGTATTATAAAATTGATTGAAGAACAGATAAAATAATAGATGATTATCTCCAATTTAAAAATAGGTGAGGCTATACTGAGCATCTTCTCTTTTTTGGAGTTTGTTGCCCTTACATCAGTTTTGACAAGAAAAAGTACTAAGTCAAAGTACATAAATGTATATACATACATAATATATGGTTATTGAAAGACTTTGTAACATTGATTTATAAATTATGCTAACTTATATATCCCACAGGAAATGATTATTCTACATACATATTAAAGATTTATTATGTTTTTAGTGCTTTTTAAATGCACTGTATCTTTTTTGTTTTATTTGCACTTATTTTATCACAAAAGATACATTCCCATTTTCAGAATTTCTGATTGCATTTACCAAATACAAATTGTATTTTCATATTCGTCACTGGCATATCTACTTGAATATTGATATGTTGTTAGCAATTTTACAAGATTTTTTTTATGAAACATATTTATATGTGGCCTCTCAAAATTGCTTTAAATATTTGCTAGCTCTGCTTTCCATTTTTTAAACAGAGAAATTTCTTTTAATTTTATGAGCCATAAGTTAATTTTCCTTTCACCTCAATGACTAATAAATTAGATTTTTCCAACAACCTGATCAACTTTCTACTTTGAATCAACATTTTTCTATTTTTAAATGTCACTTTAACTTTTATGTTCATTTGAGATTGAATGTTGCTTATGATAGGAAATTTGCATACATGAATTTTTAGAAATTCATCTATCCAATGAAAAACTATGTACAACCCCAGACCATGGAAATGACATAGCTAAAGAAAAAACTCTGTAATCCTCTCTTTAAAGAAGAATCTGCAGCTGCTCATGTTGACCAATGTCACCACAGAGGAGATCACGGAAGCAGGCTCTCATGTGTAGGATAACCAAGAGGCTGCCACAGGGGTTTGGGGCCCACAGACAGTCACAGAGCTTGAGTGGAATTAGGACTTTTCTCTCTGAAGCTAAACTGGCATTTAACTTTTACATACAAGCCTAGAATAAAGCTTTCAAGAACTTAAAAGCTCCTGAGAATAAAAGAGTTTTCGCAAGCAATGTTTTCCTATAGAAATCGAGCCTGACTCTATTTGAATATGTCTCTAAAGTCAGCCTTAGGGTTAACTTCACATAGAGAATGAATAGTGCAGTAAGACATTTGTCAGTTCCCTTTAGACAGAAGCTCATTGGCAGTATGAAGAAGGATATTTTCTCTGTGAAATCCCTTGAAATGCTCCATGTACTTATAATATTACATTGTTTTCCAAGCAGTTCCAGTTATAGAAATTAAGGTCTCACCATGGGGGAACAGTGTGAAGCTTGTAAGAGGATCTGTGATACGGTACAGAAATGATTAATAAATCTTGTCTTGATTTAAGAATTGACACATCTTGGCTTGCAGGAATGCCAGAAGTTTAATTTTCTACTCGTGGCTGTAAAGGAGCACATGTAAATGTAGTAATAGAATATAGCATATATCATACGTTTTCTTCTTAATAACATTAAGAATAAGGACAAGTGACTTCTTAGTCTGCTGAATTGTTCTGAGGCTGACACAAATTATGGAGTTTAAATTTATTAAGAATTGCCAAGTTTGAATTATTTTTATGACACTCAAGCCACAATTAACTAACTCTAGGCTGATCTTTAATATAAATGATAGTTCCTACTGTCTAAGGAAAGAATTGGGGCTTGTAAATGCACATCTTCTTTAATATCATTTTTACATTATTTAAGGGCAATGTTAATTAAATGTTATATTAATGAAATCGTGTTTCTAATTTCTTTGTCATAATTCTGTGTTTTGAGGGTTTTTTTAATGAGTAATTAGACTGTTTGGACAACTAATTTAGTGTCCAACCATTTTTAAATAATATTTTTATGTTTTGAGATAGTCAAATAATGTCTCTCTTATTGAAGATACATTTTTTTCTCAATTAGCCTTTGTTTTAAAAGGATTAATAATTGGAAAAAATGCCATCATTGATAAGATGATGTGACAAATACCTCAATCTGAAAATACTATTACTCCAACTTCCCATTTTTAACACTTGGAGTGCCGGAAACGAGTTAAGTCGGCTCGCGTGAATTGCGCGTACTCCGCGGGAGCCGTCTTTAACTCGGTTCATATAGATTTGCGGTGGAGTGCGGGAAACGTGTAAACTCGGGCCGATTGTAACTGCGTATTACCAAATATTTGTTTGTAATCCACCCTTTTGGTGGATGGAACAAAACCAAAAGACAGAGCCATCTTATATTTTGGCGGGAAATTCACCCGCACTCCAAGTGTTAAAATTGGAGAAAATGGGCTTTCAGGGCCTAATACTTTCAGAGTAAAAGAGCCTGTTGACCAATAGTACCTTCATATGTTACATTTTCCTAATTTTGAACTTTGGATGATCTCAAATTATGTGGATAAATGAATTATTTTGGTCTTGAAGCTGATTAACTTTTAAAAATATCTCCCTCTCCCTCCCTCTCTGAATTAAATAAAAATATATTGTTAAAAAAAAAAAAAAGAATTTGCCTGCCATGTATACTCTGGTATTCCTCAACTACCAGTACATCGCCCATTCTCACTTGTGAAATCTAATACCCATCACCCTTCTCTCATTTGTCCAAACATGTTTTACATACCTGATCTTGCCTCATTGGAACTGCAAAGGAATGTCCAAGCCTGTGTGAGTTCCCCATGCACATGCATTCAAACTTGATTTTCTCCTGTTAGTCAGTCTTTGTTAATTTGGTGATTAGTCCATCCAGAAGAACTTAGAAGGAGGGAAGAAAAGTATTAATATTTTTAGCCCCCACATAACAATATTCATTGCTACATGCATCATAGGATATCTAGTCATAATTATGTGTCTATATTGACATGAAAATCCATTGTGAAGCATAAATCTTTCTATGACTCCAATTAAAAGTTAATAGTGAATAAGAATTTAACAAATTAAAGCTCAGATCTATTCTAATAATGTGATTAACTCACAGACAATTTGACCTGAGAGGACAGTATAAGTAAGGAATTGCTATGCAGCCTAAGAAAACTTGAATTACAAGAATTTTTGCTGACACTTCTGTTGAGAGACAAATGGCTTCCAAACTTGCAAATTTGTAATCTGTCAAAAGCTTCATGGGCCACCGAAGTAATTCACCATATTCACATTCTACACTTTGAATACTTAGTTTTATCACTGGCCTTTGTTGCATTGTGTTAAACTACAAAGTGAGGCACCGTATAATTTTCAAGAGCTACCAGGCAGGTGTGACATCAACCCATGAATCAGGAAGTCACAGTTAGATTCCAGGTCAAGGCATATGCTGGGATTTCAGGGTGGATCCCCAGTAGGGGGCATGCAAGGAGGCAGCCAATTGATGATTCTCTCTCATCATTGATATTTCTATCTCTCCCTTCATCTCTCTGAAATGAATAAAAACATATTTTAAAACATTTAAAATATTAATCTCAAGAGGTTATTTCTATTTCAATTAATTCAAATTGACCATCACTAAAGCAGGAACTAGGGGAGAGGTTTTTATAGAGAAGGTATGAAAGCAGCTTAAGAAAATGATTTGGTTGGCTATCGCTTAAGGTTGCCTTATTTGGGAAATCCTGGTTGGCTCTTTGTGATGGATAGTTCCCAAGTTTCATTTTCTTGGATTCCACAGTATAGATTCTGGCTTAGGTTTCAGTTTGCTTACGTAGGCGACTGTGGCACTAGAGCCACCCCAGCCTAATTGTATCCTCATTTAATTACTTAACTATTGTAAGTTTTTAAGTATTATTTTAATCTGTCTTTTAAAATATATGCATTACTTCTTTTAGGAAGATAGAAAATACCTTGAAATTGGATCTATGTCATATTTATTTGTGCTCTCAGGTTAATACCAGACAAAGCAAAAGTAGACATTTAGTAAATGGCTCTTCACAGAATATATATTCTTGCCTTTCCTAGTTCATTGTGTAGTAAGTGAATTGCATTTGTAAAATATGTGGCTGGAGAGAGAATTATAGACTTTGAGAACAAAAGAGAAATTTCTTCTAAGTGTTCTAACTTTCTATTCAGTAGATTGCTTGGTTAAAAAAAAAAAAAGTGTGTGATGAAAAATCTAGTAATCTGCAGCCCACTAGCCTTCCATCAGTGTGAGCTCCACCCTTCAGTTCATTTTGTATATGAATGATAGTGTTACAGGATAGGAGTGGGGCTCATCTACCTGGCTGCTCAAGGGGGTGAGGTTCTTGGGGTATGGCTGAAATAAGAAATTATGAAGGCCCCCTTAGAAGGATGAAGTACGTACAAAGATTTATTTCTGTGGAATTAAATGCCTGAGTTTCAAAAGTTCCCATTTCCCATAGAAGAAGTGTAGCTGAGGCTTTAGTAGAGCTAAAGTAAGAGCCAGTGTCCAGGGTTTTCTTTCCATTGTTGGAGCCAGGTCCAGTACAGCATCAGGCCAGCTTAGCTGTGCTTCCTGCTGCCGGCCATTAGTTCACTGGGTGTGGAGCCCACATGGCTGTGGGCAATGGAGTGAATGCAAGGAAGTAGGAGCAAATAACTCCACAAGCCAAGAGTCAAGAACGAGAGAGAGAGAATTCCTTTGTTTAGAAGATTATATATTCCCCAATTTTTTCATGCTTGCATTGGCCAGATCATTTTGGCCAATGATCTCTGTTCTTGGTGTGATTGATAGGCAAGTACCTTCCCTATGTCACCCCAACTTTTCTGCATCTATCTTTCCTTTGTTCAATCCCTTCCTCCAGTATTTTGCAGGGAATAGATCCTGTTCCCTGGGGAGTGTGAAACTGCAGCTTCCTGGTGACACTACCCAAACAATCCTATATAATAAAAGCCTAATATGCTAAGTGGCGGGTTGTCTGGTCGTCTGTTCAACCAATCAAAGTGTAATATGCTAATGATATCCTATATAATAAAAGCCTAATATGCTAAGCGTCGGGTTGTCCAGTCGTCCGTTCAACCGAAGTGTAATATGCTAATGATATGCTAAGGCTGCTCAACCGCTTTCTATGACATGCACTGACCACCAGGGGGCAGATGCTCTGACCAGTAGGTTAGCTTGCTGCTGGAGTCCAGCCGATCAGGACTGAGCGAGATGGGCCGGACATACCCTGGAACCCTCCCGTGATCCCTCCCTGGCTGGTCAACCTCCCTTGCCCCTCCCTGGCCCTGATCGTGCACCAGTGGGGTCCCTTGGTGAATTTGGTGCACCGGGCCTCTAGTATGCTTATAATGTGTGACTTCCCTCT